>NW_026714682.1:0-22997 GCF_029784015.1 Lycium ferocissimum | reverse complement strand
TTTACTTACCAACATATGTATATGCATGATAAGTGTTTCAAAAGGCAAGTTTTGGTTATCTGGTTATTGTACTTGTTCCTGTAACTCCCATTTCGATTATGATCCTATTTACTGTCTTTCATGCTTTACATGCTCAGTACATATTCCGTACTGACCCCCTTTCTTCGGGGGCTGCGTTTCATGCCGCGCAGGTGCATACATATGAGCCGAGGATATTAGTAGAAGATGTCCCAGCTGGATTGGCGAGCTCCATTTCTTCCCGGAGTGCTTTGCGAGGTCGAGAGTATATGTGTGTTATGGTATCTTGGGTTATGTTAGAGACTTTGCAGACAGAGTCATGTGTATAATATGTCAGTCATGTAAGCGGCTCTATAAGCCGATGTATTAGAATGCCTTATATTACAGATTTCATACGGTACAAGCTTTATTTGATTTGATAAAGATGAAAGGCATGTTTGTTTTCTGAAAAATTTTCATTATGTACTTAAGTCATGTTTTGCGGGCCCAGTATGGTTATGAGTATCACGAGAGTCAGCGGATTCGCTCGGCTCTCAGTAAGGGTCGGGTGCCCATCACACCCTATCAGGTTTGGGTGTGACAAGCGTTTACGACAGATTGTCAGAGGCTTGCAAACCTTCGCGATCGCGAGCCAAAGGCCTCACGATCGCAAAGGCCAATTGTTGAGGCGGTGAAAACCGACCTCCCACACTATAAATAGTTCCCTCCACCCATTTACACCCCATTCTTACACCCTTAGAGGTCTAAAAACATGAGGTACACCTCTCCCAACATTCCTTATCATTAAAAACCAAGAAATTATAAGGAGGTTATGTAATCTAGGCTCGGGATGCTCGTGACAACATCGTATTATCGTGATTATTGTGAAGCAAGGTGAAATATGGATGGATCTTAGGTTTTAAGCCATCAAGCATCAATTTGAAGTTAATAAGGTAAGATCCCCTCGTTATATTCATAGACTCACATTGATTCGGGTTTATATTCATTAAATTATAACATACTTAGTTGAATTGAGCAAAGGACGGAATAATCCTATATAGATGTTGTTGATTGGATAAATTAGTGGTTGAATTGAAATTGATATTGTTGATATTAGGTTGGTTGTTGTTGTGGTAAATTTGGGACGTAGTAGAAATCGAGGAAATGTTGCCCCAATTCTGGTAACCCAAATCATCCTTCGATATACAACTTATATAAGTTGATGTATGAACGTGATGGAATGTGATTAAGTATATATCCTTCAATATAGGTTTGGGTGAAGGGTTAGCATCAGTATAGTCATGTTTATCGGTATGAAGCGTGCCATACTTCTAAACAGGAAGCTACAGGACATTTAGGAATGTATCCTTTCTTCATAATCTAGATCGTGCGATAGAGCCGAAACGTAGGAAAGTTCGTTCCTAATCCTATTTTCCCGTTTGAATTGCAGTAATGTCGATGAAGAGAAAAGCATCAGTTAGTAGAAGAGTGGGGAAAGCTCCGAGGGTGGATATTAGACCAGCGCCACCCGCCGATGCAGGCTAGAGGGTGATAGAAGAAAGGAGGAGGAGTATAAGTTACACGATTGAGACAGAACCCTCAGAGATCATGACTTCTATTGGGGAGGATCCGTCTGAGGGCTCATATGAGATACCTGTCCTAGCGGATTCGGTTATGACCTCACCAAAGATCTTAGTTTCTCATTCGGGGCCTGTTGAGAAGGATGTGAGGGGAGCAGAGCAGGGTTTGACACGTCCAGTTTCCCCTCAGGTTTAGCATTATATTAGGGCCGCTACGGACGTTAGCATTACGGAGGTACCGAATAGTCCTCAGTCTTGGGAGTTTGTTAATCAGGGATCACTAGTATATGTTATGAGATATGCGTAAAAAGAAAAGGATAGTCAGGACAAGAGAAGGAGAGTAGTTGATGAAGATAAGAGGGTTCCGCTTTGAAGCATATCTGATCAAAGCTCTCATGTGCAAGACCAGGACAGGTTGCTTACAGGTATACTAAATCCCCTATTGAAATTGCTTGTGTTTACATATATGTATTTTGGGACCTATAGTGCCATTATTTACTCGACAGATAATGGTTATAGGAATTTTATGTTGAAGGGGGATCAAAACAAAAGTGACGAAACCGTGACACCAGTTAGATGTCACTAACAAAGGCAATATAACATACTATTCCACCCCCTTCCTCTAGTGATATCGGATCAACGTACCCCATGTTTACTTTATGTCGAGTACCCGAGCGAAAGGAAATAAGAAGTAGGGCTTATTTACGTGCAATAGGATACGTGGCGCACATATATGAGTAAGGGCTTATCGAAGAAGGTAGCATGGACGAAAGGATAGTGCGAGATTCGAAGCACGTATTGGAAATTATGATTGATCTAAATGCAAGTCAAGTGTGGAGTTTAGGACACCACTAGGAAGTAAGGATGAACCTTAATAAAAAGGAATTAGTAATGCTAAGAATATCTGAGGAAAGTTTCAAGAACGATTGTGCGACAGTATTAACGGATAAACTAATAGCAATCGATTCGAATGAATACAAAAAAATAAGGGCACCTGGAGGTTAAAGTGCGACATTCATGAATGATCATAGCTAGAAATGAGTTAGGTTGGCAAGTGGACCATGCAGATCATAGGAGTTCTATCTACATTGCTTGAATGACTATATGAGCTGAATTTGGCTTAGAACAAGCTGTACGATATATAGAGAAGCAAGTCATTAAAGGTGATAAGCGTCGCGGGGGAATGATCGTCTCCGAAAGCAGGGAAAAAGACGCTAGTGCCAGAAAAGTAAGTTGAGTCAGAGCTAAAATCGAAATATGGATATAAGGGATTCATCATGATTAGACGATGACTTAAGGATAAAGAGACCAATTATTAGACATGGGAAAGGATATTGATAAGAGACGAAAGGAAAGTCCTTGTAAATCAATCATGACTGACAATATTATGAGCACGCATTGCAGAGCAAAATGATCTTTTACACGGCAAAATAAAGTATGTATGCATGTTTAGGTCTCGCTAAACACCTGAGGGATGTTGGAGCCGCCCTAGTGTGAAATATGTACCCTAATAAGTAATTGGCTCTCCTGGAAGAAAGAAATTGAAAGTAACAAAATGGCTCAAGAAAAGCAAGGAGGGGGCTGAAAGGCTGCGGTGACCTTACAAGTGAGGAGAATGAGAAATGTATGTTTAGCGAATCAGATTTCACCCCGATAGGCCACAAGAAAGTTAGGGAAGTGCAAAAAAGTTAGGAAACCATAAAGCGTAAAAGGAAGAGGATGCATAGGTTCGAACCACAGGACTACGATAAAGGAGAATGGAAGAGAAACAAGAGTTGGGAATTTTTGTACTCAAGAGGCTAAGGCCATAATGGTAAGGATAGTTTAGCAATAATAAGCGAGGTAAAAGAACCCCAAAGTCAGTAGTAGACTAAGAAAGATGTAGCTATGAATGAGGAGTTATGCATGTATTCAAGGAAGGTAAAAGATACCATAAGTGGAGATGAGCGTGCCCCAATGTCTAGGTTGGTTGTCATTTAATAAGGATATGCTCGGCCCTAGAGTTAGCTGGTAAGAGGAAAGGTAACTCTATGACGGATGACTTCAAGACTACTAACGCAAGATATACCATGTGGTCAAATCACGACGAGAGGAGGCCAAGTGAGCTGTTCCAGAAACAACAAAACTAGCCATGAGAAGGCAAAATTTTAATTTTATTATTATAATAGGTATGAGCCGGAATGTAGGAAGCTAAAACAACATGGAGATTCCACAACATAGATCCTAAGTACATAGGTATTAAACTCAATTGGTAGGAATGGTGGTGAGATGACTAGTTAGCCCTCCTATAGAAGGAATGGCGTGAGAAAAGAGCCTAGTAAAGTAAATCACCATATAGAAAGGGGAACCAACGACACAAACACATGTAAATGATGCGCGAATAGAAACAAGGCAGGGGATTACATAGTCTAAAATAAGGGGAAGCAGGCAGATAACCACGAATACAGGGACTGATGTTACATCTCAAAAATTTTGAGTCGTTTGAATCATGAGTAGACTAATGTAAGCCACAAATGGAAATAAGGTCCTTATGAGATTAAGGAGAGTATTTGATAACTTTACGTGAGTACGTTAAGATTTTGAAGTCATATGAATCAGTGGGATTAAGTTTATCGAAGGAAGTAGAATGTAAGTCATGTTTAGGATGATTTTGTAATGATTGAGTTATACTTTGTCTAGTAATGACTCGAGGAGGAGACATAGGGCCCCTTAGATGGTTAATGAAGTGTTACATAAGTTCCAAGAAGGTTCCATAAGGATTGGAGGTCAAACGAATCGAAGCGAGCAACTTATCGGATGGGGACACTTTGACGGACCATTTGACTGACCGTAGAACATTTGATGGCTCGTCAAATGGTGGAGCTCCATCGTGAAATAGTCAAAGTGAGCCAAGTTTGGCTGTTCCATTTAACGGTGCATTTTGACGGACCGTAGAAAGTTTGACGGTCCGTCAAAGGGGGAGTCAAAATGCCCGACGGGATTTTAAGTTATGCTTTATATATTTTGTTTTATATCATTTGTGCTCATTATTTCCCTAAATCAGATCCTTGAGCTCTCCAAAACCCTCTCTCTAAGTCTATAAACTAATCCAAGCCAAATCCATGAGAATCAAGATATTCAAGTGCTAAGAAGCTTACTAGGGTTTGTGAAACTCAAGATTTTCTTTGGAGTTGATATTGGAGACTTCACTTTAGTGGAGTAAGTTGTCACGACCCAGCCCCGTAGGCCGTGACTAGTGCCCGAGCTGGGCACTCGTACCCACCTATTAATCGTAATCAGATCATAGCAACAAAATGGAAACTTATACGTACAGAAAGGCACGACACCGCGCACACATATATACATATATCACATATACAGCCTGGAGATATACGTAACATAAAAATGGCCGAACGAAAGGCTACCCACAACCCACGTTTATGTCTACAAAGCCTCTAACAAGAATAACAGAACCATATGACGGGACGGGCCCCGCCGTACCCCGAACAAATATATACATATATAACAAAAGAGTCCGTACCAAAATCGGGCTCCCTGACAAGGAGCTCTTCAAAGTAGCCGAGTAGGGATCCTAAGTCGGCGGCTCACCCAAACGAGTGTACGTACCGCGCGGCATGAAACGCGGCCCGAAGAAAGGGGGTCAAGATGGGAAGATGTACTGAGCATGTAAAGCACAGAATACAATATATAGAACCATATCCGAACTGGAATATATCGAAATAAATATAGTAATCAGGAATTCAAAAACTCGCTTGTGAATCATATATCATGCATGTCCATATCATGTCATCATATCATTATGTACATATAGCGTACCCGTCCCTCCAGGGAGGGACTCGGTAAATAAAATCATGTAGACATCATGTATAGTAATCATGTAATCATATGAATATGCGGTACCCGACCCTCTAGTGAGGGACTCGGTGAATAAGATCACCAAATGCCATCCTGGCCGCCATCCCCATATCATCACATCATCATATCATCATATATAAATATATAGCGTACCCGGCCCTCTAGTGAGGGACTCGGTGAACAATGCAATGAGACTGTGCACGAATACGTACCCGGCCCGAGACTCGGTGAATAACATATTGAGCTTGCACGATCAGAGTAGTGAGAAACCATATGCACATAAATCATTCCATAGACTCGATGAAGTAATCAGATCGAAGCGTCATTTGAAAGTCCGGACATTAGTTATATCAAATAGCTTTCGGGCATTACTCGGAACATGTCAAACCAGACTTTGGAAATCAAAACCACATGTCGGAAACATATACATAACAATCCTTATCTTAAATAATAAATAGTCATTCTCGGGGGTCGGAATACAAAGCACGTTAGGTTCTTTCCAACAACCTTTAGTACTATACAAGGAAATGTCTCGGGGCCCCACGGACAAGTATCAAACCGATCCGGGCCCGCCTAGGGAAGCTAGGATCATCATACGCTACGGAACCTCCTACGAGCATTTCGAGGCGATCCGAGCCCTTCGGTGAAAGTAATGGTCGTTCGTAGTTTTGGGATCCCTTTTAAGAACAACTTCTTTAGATAACACTTGCAATTTAATCATACAAAGGACACAAGGGACATAACATGACTACATTATGAATGTAATATTAAGAAGTGAATAAAAGGTCGTAAACACGCTCGGATCGCAAGAATAGAATTACCCCGAGGCTCGTAGGATATTTCCCTTACATCTAAGACATGCCAAAGAAAGAAAGGGTGAGCTTTACATACCTTAGCCGCTTCCTAAGCTAATCCAACTCAAGTCTCGGCTCTCCAAGGTCTACATAACGTCAATAAATATCGAACATTAGTTGAAGACATTTAGGAATTCAATTCCAAACGAACATTAAATTCTACCGAAATTTCGGCAAAGACTTCCCCTGTAAATGTAACACCCCGAGAATTTAACTCGTCCAAGTTCAACAACAACCCAAACCAACAACCAAGCTACAACATCAACAATCAATTCAAGAGTGTATTCTAACATTAATAGCTCTTTCTACATAACTTCAACAACATTCAAACATTCCAATATATTCACTTCAACTACTTGCGTTCAATCTAATATCCGCGTTTATACATTCGATTACTAATCCAAAACCATACAAACAATATTCAGGAACGCTTTAAACAATTTACATAATTTTCCAAACAACCAAACCCATATCCCAACTCACCCGAAATTGTCTCCAAACCCGAGAACAACACCAAACACATTCTTCTCTTCCAAATTCATAATTTACGCCATTAATCCGCACATTAACAATACAATTCCCATAAATACAAAAATTACATAAAATTCACATTAACTTCCAAATCATCCCATAACCAACATAACATTATTTTGAGTCATTAAACTTGCATTTTTCCTCATAAAATCCATAACGACGATAACGAAAATACTAACGACGATTTGTTCATTCACAACTACACTAAAGGGGAACCATACGGCCACCACCACACACACACATAAAGATGATTTTCATTCTTTTCTTCACACTACAACAATCAAAACATGCTAACTAGAATTAATTCATTGCCTTTAACACAATACACATACACACGGCCAAACCCATATACACAGCCTTAACTTCCACTTGATTTCTTTCATGAATTTCTTCCTTTTTAACATGCTATAACACATATAAACCATTCATAACACTTAAAACAAGACTAGAACTTACCTTTCTTCTTCAACTTCTCAACTTGCCCAAAGTGGTAGATAGAGAAAACGAGCAATCTAACGCTTCCAACAACACTTCCACGTTAATGAGCACCCTTGAATTAGCAAGTTTGCTTGAAGAATTTATTTTTGAGATGCAAATTTTTGATCCTCCATTTTCTTATGCCATGGCCGAAACTCCTTCGAGTTGGCTCTCCAATTTTCTTTCTTGAAATTTCTAGAGGTTAAGTGATGAAACAAGATGACTAAGTCATCTTTTATTCCACTTAATGGCCAACCATGTGGCCATGGCCCACATGCCATATGGCCCCCTTATTTCTCTTTTTTTTTGTTGAATTTTCAACTTTCCAAAAATAGCATACTTACTAAAAATTGAAATTGCCTCCAAGTGTTTCCTTAAAATTTCCATACCAATAAAATCATACACAACTTAAGCCTTTAAAGCAACCAAAAGTCTCTACTTCATACCTCGGAATAGTCTTGTTCCCAACTTGTCGTATTCACTCATATTGTCCCGTGGTTCAAAATACGGGATATAACATAAGTTGATCCAAGACTTGTTCTTATGTGATTAACGTAAGTTTTTACATCTCTTGCATATGATTAAGGTTGTTTGATTGTTATACCATGTGGTTGGAAAAAGAAAAGTGAAAAGAGAGTCCAAGTATGAACTTGAGGATATTATGAGCAATAAGTTAACTTCAATTCTGACTCTTGGCATGTTATGAGTATAACTTGATATGGGTGATACCAATGATGCTGGGGAAGTGTTGTGTGTAAGTATATATGGTGTTGCATTGTAGCTATCATTATGCATAATCATGAAAAGGAGTTTTAGTGATTGAATTATGCTTAACTTGAATGAAGTTCTTGATTAAGGTATTGTTGTTAATGTCGTTGTTGTTTGGGAGTTGTTTTAGAATTTGATAGAAGTAGATGTCCGGGGAAATTCCACCCAATTTTGGCTAGCTTACGAATTATACTAGCTTGGACTTGAGAGTGTCTTTGAGACCTAACCTTGCTATGAACCCTCTTAAATGTAGATCCTTCGGGCTTCGGAGGAGAACGTTAAATAGTTAAGAAGACAAAAAGGTATGTACGGCTAACCCTTCCTCCTTAAGGCATGATTCCATTGTTGTACACCTATTCATGAAATTCACCATGTCTTCCATGACGCCTCCATTTCTAGAAATGTTAAAGCTCCTAAGTCTTGATATTCTCCTGTTGTTGATCTCATCCTACGATAGTTGGCCCTCTAAGGAAAGATACAGTAATGATTATGTTAATGATACTTATGTACTCCTATGCATCCTACGATAGTTTGCCCTCTAAGGAAAGATATAGTGATGATGATGTTAATGATACTTATGTACTCCTATGCATATATATATGTATGGCTATTTGGTAATACCGAGCTTATGTGGCCAGGTATGATATCTACTACGTGCACACCACTACAGTTGGTACGTATAAGACCGAGCCTTGTGATGGCCAGGTATATGTAACACTGAGCCTTGTTATGGCCTGGTATGTATGACACCGAACCTACATGGTCGGGTATAGTACTACTATATGTATATATGTATATATGGAAGGTTTTCATTAGGAAAAGGGTAAGAAAGCATGATGAAAGTCTCAAGAGGTATAAGTGATTCTTCTACCCCATGTTATCCTTTATGCCTTCATAATGTTATTACTTATGCTTTACATACTCAGTACATTGTTCGTACTGACGTTCTTTTATTTGTGGACGCTGACAGACTTGACCCTTAGGCTGCTTATTCAGAGACTACTTAGAGGAGCTCCATTTGATTCGAAGCTGCAGCTATTGGTACTATTCATTTGTGTACATATACGGGCATAGCGGGGTCCTGTCCCGTCCATTTCGGGTTTTCAACAATTTCACATAAGATAAAAGCTCTTTTCATCATCAGAAACAACCTGATTTCCGACCTCTTGCATTGCATTACCATAACGAAAAGAAAAAAGAATTCAAAAAAAAGAGTGTATTACTTTAGGAATTCCAACAATTTGTTTAACCGATACAAATTGTGACCCCGATCTCGCAGATATTTCAATTCCAGCGAATGATGACGCTTTATGATGTTACATACTCTTTCTAGAGGATCGTAGATAGTTGTATAGAGCTAGATGTCTTTTAGCCTTGTCGGCTCATATTTTTGTGTATCATTTTGATAGCCTTGTCGGCTTGTGTATATATGGGCATAGTTGTTGATGTTGGTGTAAACTGCCTTAGCTCGATGGAAATTGTGTTATTTATGCATAGAGATTATGAATAGGACATGTGGCTCACCTAGATATGATTGTGAAAGTATGATGAGAGGTGCCCGGTGGGTTAGCTCCGGGTGCCGTCCATGGCCCTCCGGTTGGGTCGTATGTCACACCTTAATCCGATAGGGGCGTGATGGGCACCCGACCTCTTTACCTAGGGCCGAGCAAACCCGCGACTTTCGTAATACACATAATCATACCGGCCCGCGTAACGTGTCAAAATGCAAGAAGGAATTTTTTTAAAAAACATCATACTTTTCATCTTTTTCAAATCAAACAAAATCGTAGTCATGGCGAATCCGTATACAATAAGTGCATCGATATATCGGCTTACATAGCCGATTACAAAACAAATCCGCATAATGCATAATAATACATCGGCTTACGCGACTCGCTTACAAACCGACTATCACACACACGACATCGTCTCGCAAAGTCTCTAACATAACTCCGTATACCATACAAAAGCATTCGACATCTACATCGGAGGAAATGGAGCTCGCCCATCCAAATTCGAACATCTTCTCGCTAACATCACCTACTCATCTACGGGTACCGCGCGCATGAAACGCACCGAAGAAAGGGGGTCGTCACATTTTAATATGTACCGAGGTACGTGAAAGCGTAAAAATACGTAAAAGCGAAATCATAACCGAAGTCGGGAGTACGTAAAGTGAGCATAATAACCCGAATGCCAAAGTACTTACATCTGACATACAAATCATACATAAGGGGTTCAGAAGGCAAATAGGATAATCAGAATGTCAAAATGCTTCGCTTTCTTTTGAAAAACATTTCCGTCTTGTATATACGGAAAATCAAGCATATCATATGAGCTGACATTAACCGAATGCCGAGGAACGTACGGCCCGACCCATAAATAGTATAATAATGCCGAGGAACGTACGGCCCGATCCATATATAACATAATAATCATATATCACATCATATCATCGTATATCATATCATATCGATCATATCATCAAATCATCGCATACCATATCACATAACACATACGGTCCACAATGGGACCCGGCGGACGTAACGTGGTCGCCCTCCGTCTTCGGTGCCATAACACATCATACTCCGTAAGATTTCATGTCTCCGAAACCCGACATACCGCGTCAAAAGTCCAATATCTCCGATCAATGTCGCAGCCCGCGATCAAATGTCCAATGTCCATGGGCAATATCACATATCACATACCGCGGTCAAAAGTCCACGGTCAATATCGCATATCACATCATACTTAATCACATCATACTTCGAATCACATCATACTTCGGATTAAGCGCACGATAATAACCGCCCGGATCCGCCAAGGAAGTCATAACAAAACGCACGAGCGTAATCGTAGGAAATCATATACAATGCTAAACATTCACAAAAACTCAATAATCAGAAATCAAACTCATTATTTATAAACCAAACAAAGTCAAAACGTACTTTCTTCCGAATGTCACTCGAACATATCAAATCGAACTTCGAAACCATAGTTACGTATCCAAATCATAGGTATACGAATCATTATTTCGTACTCAACAAACAAATATATAATCATACTCTCTGGGGTCGAAAGGTAGTCACATTGAATTCTTTCAAAAGCCATCGAACCGGACAAGAAGATCGCGGGACCGCGGACGAGCGTCCCCCCCATCCGGCCCGCCTACGAAAATCATAGTCATCATATGTTACCGAATCATTATTTCAAACTCAAAAGATAAGTAAACGATCGTACTTGAAATCGGAATAATAGTCATATCATATCCTTTCAAAAAATCGTCGAAGTACATAAGACAAGTCGCGGCCCACGGAGGGGTGTCGACTCAAGTCGGGCCCGTCCATAAAAAATTTAAGTCATCATACGTCATAGAACCATTTTTGAGCATATCGAAGCGATCCGGTTCTCGTATCCATGAAAGTTACGACTTTCGTAGTTTTCGAATCATTTAGAAACAAAACTTTTTTTAAAAAAAACCAAACTTTTATGCAACTTTTGAAACTTAGTCATACAAAAGACGTATAAACCATAGCTTGACCATATAAGGATGCCAACATCAAAAGCAAATACGACTCATAAACGTACTCAGATTCTTAAGAATAGAATTGCCCCCGAAACTCATAACATGTCACAACCTAGCCATATCTAAGACATGCCAAAAGAAGGAAAGGTAAGCTTTACATACCTTGATTGCTTCCTAAGCTAATCCAAACTCAAGTCTCGGCTTCTCAAAATCTACAACACGTCATTAGACACCAAACATTAGTCATAGGCACCTCGGAATCCCATTTTAAGCTCGTACTTTATTTACAAAAATTTGGGCAGCATTTTCCCTGTAAATTCAACAACCCCGAGAATTCAACTCGGCCAAGACAATCATCCTCAATACCAACAACCATTCCAACAACATCAATAATGAATTCAAAACGCATTCTAACATTAATAATTCTTTTCCATACAATTCGACAATATTCCATTTTCATTCAAACCCACTACATACTTTCAACCCAACATCAACGCTCATACATTCACATAGTAATCCGAGATCCTTTAATCACGATTCAAGAACATTTCAAACAACCCGCAAAATATTCAAACAATCCAAATAATATGCCATAGAACCCGAAACCTTCCCAACTCAACATGAACAACCATAACATTTTTCTTTCTTCCAAATTCATGAACTTCACCAACAATCCGCACGCTAACAATATTATTATCATAAATTCAAGAAACCACATTAGGACCAAATTGGCTCCTAAAAGCCCACACAATTACAACCTCAACTTTTGGATCATTAAACTCTCATTTACATCATAGAATCCGCAACACAACATCTCAAAAATACTAAATAAAATTAGTCCTTCATCCCTATATAATACTACATATACACGGCCAAACTCACAACAATCACAACTTCAACTTAAACCATTCAATACCTTCATTTTCATCACATAGAATTCACAACAACAACAACCAAAACATGCTAAACAAAATTGATTCTTCACCTCTACACACATGCACCTATTCGGCCAAACACCATAATCCATATTTTCATGAATTTCATTTATTTCCACACTCCACAACATCCACAACTATCAAATTACATTACATAAAATTGGTTCATCATGCTTACACCAACAACACATACTCACGGCCACAACTTCCAACATACAACCTTTCATGATTTTCCATCCATTTCCATACACTATAACACGTTCAAAACATCCATAAAACATGTAAAGGAGGATTAAATCTTACCTTTTCCATCAACTTCTCCCACGGCTAGCTTTTGTGAAACACAACAACGAGCGGTTTTCTTGTTCTAACAATCGCTCCACGTTAACGAGGACCTTCAACGAGTAGAAAAGCTAGAAAAAAAATATTTTTTTGGATCACTATCCATGGTCTTCATTTTTTTGCCATGGCCGAACGGCCCCTAGGTTGTTCTCCAAGCTTGATTTTTCCTTAAGGAGGATAATGATGAAGATGACTAAGTTAGTCATCTTATACATACATATAGAATTAATACATGTGGCCTATGGCCCACATCCAATACAAACGGCACATGGCCTTCTTTTCATGAATATTAAGTTCCAAAATTTCACTTTTAACCCCAAATTTTCATGAAATGTCTAGCTTTCCATAATTCATCTTTCCTTATTCCAAAATTACCCTTAACATTCCATACCAATAAAAAGATGAATATGCAACTTATGTGCTCTTAACAAAATCGGAAAAATTGCAACCTTATCCTTAACTTGTCGCAACCGACTTATAATATTCCAACGTACAAAGTACGGGGTATAACAGTGACAAAAGTGGTATCAGAGCAGTTCCGTCCTAGAGTGTGTCTACGAGCCGTGTCCAGTAGAGTATTTTTTATGGGTGTGTTGCACGTCATACTTATAAACAGGAGGCTGCGGGCATTCAGGAATGGATGACCTTCTTTCTTCATAGAACGTGTGATAGAGCCATAATATAAGAATTTCTCTTTTCTTAACAGTGTGTTATGTATTTGCAGATGCTAAAGAGAAAAAGCTGGCTGAAATTAAAAAGGGCAAGATAGTGGCAAAAAAGTGACCGCAGGTATCGCCCCTAAATACAGGAGTGATGAGGTCCCAAAATGTGTTCCATCTCTGCCCCTCTAACTCGCGTCTATTTTAGAGAAGCATAGGGATCCTCAGCCCTAGCTCTAGCTCCCCCACCAGATGCTTCGGGCCAAGATGTGAAAGAGGTCATTTATTTGCTAACTCGGCTTAGTCCTCCGCCGGTGCCCCAGGCACAAGGTAATGGGTCACGGTGATAAGGCGCGAGTGCTAGAGCCCTGATTTTATTAATCAACCCTCCGAAATTCTTCGGGTCAAAGGTGACGAGGATCCCCAAAGCTTTAGTCGATGGAATGTTGGAGGACACTTCGGTTAATGCATGCTTCGCACGTCGAATAGGTGGAATTGGTTTGCGAAACGGATATCGTTGCTCATCGGCATATGGCTCGATGCTTCGGGGAGTCAATGCACCTCCCCGGCATGACAAGAATTTTTTGATGCTTTCCTCCGACACTACTTGCCGCCAGAGGTTCCGGCTAGAGGCCGAAAAAGTTCTTGAACCTTATGGGAAGCATGAGTGCCTTGGAGTATAGCCTCCGCTTCAATTCTTTGGCTAAGTATGCTCAGGCCATGGTAGCGGATATGGGTGAACGAGTGCACCGGTTTGTGAGTGGCTTAGGTACACATTTGATGGATAAGTGCTTGACTGCGTTACTTCAAGATGGTATGGACATTTCTTGCATTCAAGCCCATGCCCAGAATTTGGAGGAAAGCCAACAACAGTAAAGAAATGAGCGCAAGCATGATAGAGGCTAGAGCAAGAGGGCTAGATCTTCGGGTCTGACTAGTGAGTTCAGAGGAGGGAAAAGACAGCAGTTTTCTAAGCATTCAGGCCATTCCATGACTAGTACGCCTCCACAAGCTTGTGGGCCGAGATTCATGCACTCATTCACTCCGGCCGAGTTAGAGTTTTAGAGCCTGTGTTTTCATTAGCGTGTGACTCGGCTGTGCAAGATCACTCATACCACGATGTTTTCAAATATATGCAGTTATATTGGGGCCAAAGGTTATTGGGGTCGATGTTTGTTATGGCGCACGTGATCGCCAAGCCATACTCACTGGGTGCGCGCCCCGATTGGTGTGGGTGGCTGTTACACCCCGCGTTTTTGTATAGTAGAACCTATGGTTTTCTAGTCGGGTATGCCTTTGGAATAGAGACACGAGCCCGAGTTTGGAGGTAGAATGTTTTTTGCCCCATGTACAAGGGTACCAGCAGGTATTCCTGGCAATTTATAGAGTTAGAATTTGAACGAATTGAATCGACGTGATTCCGAATCGAATCGAGAAAACCGCGTACACCCGCCATCATCGATGGTTCCCCTTGTATCCGTAGGTGCAGGTCGACGGAGCAAGTCGACGGACCGTCGACACGTCGACGGGTCATCGACCCGCTCGTCGAACCGGACCGCTGTAGGTTTTTGGCTTCCAAGTATAAATATGTGGTTCACGACCCCATTTCTTATTTTCCTCCATTCCAAGTCAGAGAAAAACCCAAATATTTCTCTCTCAATATTTTATAACATTATTAGTGGAGTTTTGGTAAGATCCGAGCCCCGTGAGCCCAAGCTTGTGAAGAAGAAGGTTGTTTCTAGGGTTTCTTCAAGTTGTGAAGCTTAGGGAGTTGGAGTTGAAGTTGATATTTGGAATCTTAGACCCCTCAAGGTATGTAAATGTGTCACAACCCAATGAGGGGCCACGACGGGTACCCGGAACTAACTACCGAGCACCACTCATTCTAATACTCATCAAACATGTCCTGCATGCATTTATTGCCCTCACACATCTAATCATAAGGAAAACCATTTTTCAATTTCAAGCATATCTGCCTTTATATACATAAGTCCTTCGACTATCAAAATAAGTATGTACAATGAGGGAAACAAGGACCATATCACCCACACATACGTATCTACGTATTTACTAGAGTTAGACATAAGGTAAATAGTCTAATTACCCTACCGTGCCCAATATGTACACAAAATAATAAATCAAATAGCACCTCCTAATAATGGAGTGCTCTTTCATCAACTTAGCATGGCCGCCTCCTATGAGTCCGGGTCGAGCTCCCATATTACTCTACCCTTAGGCAAGAACAGTAGCATCCAAAGAAAAGGATGTTGCTAACACCGTACCGATTATGTAAGGTATAAGCAATAACGACATATCAATAAAAACGAGAGACATCAAACGGAGAACAACCTCAAATCGACTATCACTTAAGAAGGAAATAATGCATGCCAACTTACTTCATAAACATCATCATGTCATGTATGCATATACATATATACAACCCATGACCGACCATATATATGGTGTATAATCATTAGCCCGGGTTGGGAAAGTGCCTCCCGCGTCCGCATTACCATCTCATGCCGCCCACTAGTGGTGCACCCATGCCATGTATATGGATACGGGTCGCCCGCCACGCTGTATTATATGATATATGGCAGTACGGTGATATCATCATCATATACTTATCATGAATCATGCATAAAAACTCAAAGACCCCTATAACCTATATTTACGTAAGGTCGTGAACTCCCGATTTCATTACGGAGTATTATGCATCCACCAAGGAATTAGCATATAAGGTGAGTGTATACAATCAACAACATCAATGAATCGTAATTAGGATCATTAGCTTTAGAATCTTTAGGCTTAACTCATCAACATCACTATCATGCTCATAACATATCCCGTTTCTCTATCTCATGTGAAGATCTTTATAATCATAGACTCATAATTTCCGGGATGTAAGAAAGTCATGGGAAAACAAGAGAATTCATGCCATAGGAGTCATGCCTTAGAAAGAAGGGACTAGCCTTACATACCTTTTCATTTAGCTACTCTATCACTTGAACGCTCCTCTCCAATATTCTAGTTTCTACCTTCAAGAGAGTTCATACTAATATTAGATAATCGATAACACAAACACGCTTGAACTAAATCTCGAGAAAAATTGGGCAAAGATCTCCTTTGCTTATACAACTTTCTCCATATCATATATCAACTCCCAATCATCAATGATAACATTCATAATATCTTAATCAATAACTTTTGTCAAGTTAATCATTATCCAACTCCCACAACTCCCTCTCAAGGTCATCCATAATCATGATCATAATAAAACATTACATTCACCCTCATCTAATATTTCTCCTATGTTCTTAACATCATTCATAACATAATTATAATCACAACATATCAAGAATCGTGATTCATTGTTATGTCCCGTGTTTTTGCATAATTGGAAATTTTGAGGATGATTAAGACTTGTGTGTTACAAGGCAATAATTTGGTTTTAGTTAGTATGCTTATGTCGTTTAAGAAATTATTGGTGTAAAGACATCTAGGGTTACCGAGGGCAAATTTGGAATTTTAGAAATTAGTTTTAAATTACAAAACGAGAATTTTAATGAATCGGGCCAAGAGAAATTGAACAAAAATTTAAGGCCCAAGCTTGAGGGGTGGAAACACCAAGGGCTTGGGGAAAGCCCCATTTAAATGGTTTATGAATAAAGACTGTTCATGTGACCATTAATCAAGCAATATATCCATGTGTATTCATAGAAAGTTCACCAAACACTTAGCAAAACAAAAAAAAAAAAATCGAGACCAAGGAGAAAGGCCATTCGGCCAACCCCTTAGGAAAAAAATTCCCATTTTTCCAAGTCTTGTCTTCAACCCAAAAATCTTACTCTTGTTGAATTCTTGTCAAGTTTATTACGCAATCTAACGTGAGCATTATAAATTGGTTTGAAATTATTAAAGAGCACGACGTTTGCGACAAAGTTGAAGTTGAAGAAGCAAAGGTAAGAATTCCATTTCTTATGTTCATGTGAATAAGTTCATGTGTTATAATGATTGGAATAAGATGAGAATTGTGGAAGTGTGGTGTATGTCAAGGGTGGCGTGTGTGTGTGTGTGCATGGCATGGTTGGCCGTGAGCCATGTGGGTGTGGTGTTAGTGAATTATGTTTTAAACACAAGCTTGTAAATTGTGTCGTTATGACGCTTACGACGTAAAGAAGCTTTAAACAATTCAAATGGCATTGGAATTGCATGTAGGTTAGTGTGGAAATTATGTAAATTCTATATGGTTTTTATATAATTATGAGAATGAGATTTTAAATGAGGATTATGGATTGATATTGAAATGGGAAGAAAACAATGTGATTTAGTAGTTTGAGCATTAAGTGGAAGATTTGGATGTAATATGGAATTAGTAGGAATGTTTGCATTTGTGAATATTGCAACAAATGCTATTGAAATATGTTTGAATAATCTTGAATTAGTTGATGGAAATGGGAATTATCGATACTAGTTGATGATGTGAAGTTGGATGGAAATTATTGAGTTATGTCGAAAAGAGATTACTTATGCCATAATATAGTTTGTGTTGGTTATTGATGTTGTTGGGTTGGAACCGTTGTCAGATATTCGAGCCGAGACAATTCTCGGGGACGCTATATATGTAGCAAGTGAAACTAGAAATTTCGGCGGACAAGAACGAAGTTAAAGTGAATTCTTAAGCCTTACAGTTCGTAATTGGCAACTTTGACCATTTCGCTCCGAGCAAAACGGGACTTAAGTTTTCACAACAAGGTCGATCGTAAGACGCTTCTAAGGTATGTAAGGCTACCCATTCCTTCTTTTGGCATGTCTTAGGCCTACTAGGTCGATATCGTAGCCCCGAGGAAAATCCCGCTCCTTGAAATACCGAATTAGAAATTGAGTACTATTCATTCAATCGAATCAACCTTAAAACTTTCTTTGCTGGAAAGTAATTAAAGGTCTGAAAATTATCCAAAGGTACTCAAATCACTTCGGATTCTCCATGTGTGATCCTATAGACCCAAATGCCCAAGAATTATGTCCGCCCCTCGGCTCGACCCGAGGCGGGCCCGCTAGCATCGAGATCCCCCTTTGTTTGCTCTATTATCTTATATTTTTGTATAATGACGGCAAAACACTTTTGTTTATAAGTTAGGCTATCATAAAATAATGGTTCGACCGTCACGATATTTTAAATACTATTTTGAATCATAGATACCATATTGGAAGTACTTTTATGAAACAAACCCGTATTGACCAATTGTTCGAATTATTTGACTAAAGAGTTAGCATATGACATTACTAAGTTTCAAAAAGGCGTTTGATATACAAATTGCATTAGTTGCTCACGACTCTGCTCGTGCCTTATTATGACTTCGTTCACCGGTTCCCGAGCCGGTTTTGTGATCGTGCGCCTTATGATAATTCGACAAGATACGCCGTGCTACGGTTTCCGAGACCTCGGCAAAACACTCAAAACGACTAAGCGTATATGGAGTTACATCGTGATACCGGATATGATTTGTTCTTGACGCGAGATATCGCGATATGATATGTGTGATATGATATGACATGTAGGGGTTATACTAGATTTGAAACCTTCCGAGTATGTTGTGTCGTGGCACCGTAGCCTCTAGTGAAGGAGTCACGTTCCCACGTTAAGCACGAAATTGATTTGCATTATTTACACATGATTTAGCACGATGTTTGATACTTGCTTTAGTATTTTCTCTTTGTAACCATATTTCACCGTATCATCATGGATTTATTCTATGCTTTACATACTCAAGTGCTTAAACGTGAATCGACCCCCTTTCTTCGGGGGGCGCGTGTCACACCCCAATCTTGATTAGGTGTGATGGGCACCCGACCCCGTAACCGTGAGCCGAGCGAACCCGCCGACCCTTACTACGTACTTGAAATTTTTTTTTTTTTGAACCTTTAAAGCCAACGTATACAATAAGATTACTAAAACATTCTTTATTGCTTTTAAATCAAGTAAAATATATAATCTATACAAACTTGTATTATAATACAAACCGACTCCCAAAACCCACGACTCGTCCGCAAAGTCTCTAACCGTAATCGTGAATCCCGCACGTGTTCTCCGACTCGGCTACACTCCGGGCCAAATGGAGCTTGCCAACTTCGCCGGAACATCTTTTACATTAACTTCGATCCGTCCGGTGTACCGCGCGCATGAACGCAGCCCAGAAGAAGAGGGGTCGCACGAGCAATGTACCGAGTATGCAAGACATGAATAATAATAATACGAACAAGAACGTAAGTATGAACAACAATACCATGGGATTATAGAATCCGTGACGAGATAAGAGGATAGCTCGTACCTATAAGTGCCCTCGCGTACGTCGTACTTTCTTAGCTTTCCTTACTCATATATATACATATATACATAAAAAAAAAGAATATATTATATTGCCGAGGCGTCGGCAGGCTCGATCCATTTAACCATAATATGCACACCCCGCGTCCGGCATCCCGCGTCCGGACGATATCATGTGCCATATTCCAACCGATCGGTGGATATGCGTATATAACGCTACGCCCTTATCTCCATTTTCCCCGTAAATATGCTTCAAGTCTATAGCGCCCCGGCTCATTCATCATATATATAGTCATATCATATATATATAAATCTATAGCGCCGATTCTTTTTTTGTCACATGCACACACTTATATCATATATATTTACCGAGTCTATAGCGCTCGGTTCTACTATCATATTCCATGTATATTTATCGTCTATATAGCGCTCGATTCGTTATTATATATATATACGTATGTCGGCACACACATCAACCGGGGTCATAAAGCACAATTCCAGGTATTTAGTATCCTTAGAATAGTCATTACCTATAATAGACTTGGGATATCCAGAAATAGTTTAACATTTTCATATTTTCATTTTTATAACAGAACATATCGTCAACATATCTATCGTAGGCATTTCCTCATTTTTCGAACTCCATCGTTGTCATTACAACACCATATTTTCACACTTAGTCAAGGAATCATCTTTGTCATACTTATCATGGACATATTTACATTAGGATAGCGTTGTCTGCTATCGTTTGATAATCGGACAAAGGATCAGAAGTTTCATTGGATTCTACTCCAAAACAAGTCAAACGAGGTGATAGGGACATTCGGAATAGTGGGCCCACCTAGGGCCAAGTGAGATAGCGTGTGTACATAATTTACATATGTTACGTGTCATGGCGTTATTTATAATGGTTTAAGGTAATCGGGTCCTCTTATGCAAGTTCTAGGGTTTAGGAAGCTTTTTTCAACATCTCACACCATTTTTAGTTCAATTCTATTGAATGAATAGTAACTAGTTTCGGTCTACGGATTTCTAGGAAAGGAAATGTCCCCGAGGCCCGTATTCAAGCCTACTACGTCTAAGACATGCCAAAGTTAAGGAAAGTGAAGTCTTACATACCTCTTTTCGCTCCTTACGCCGCTCCAATCCTTGTTGCAAATCCGCCAAATCTACAATTTGGTCATGTTTACTAAAACTTGATTAGTGTCTTTAGAACTCCGGATTCTTCAAATGACACTTGGCTACCGAAATTTAGTGAAAGACTTCCCCTATAAATACACCGTCCCGAGGAATATGGCTCGCCCCAATTCAACAACAACTTGACCGAATTTAACCCGCCAAACTATCAACAACAATTCCAACAATTATTCTAACCACACCAATAATCAATTCACACATGTTCAAGATATTTCAACCCGAATCTTCCAAATGCCATAAGAACTTCAACAATACATTTATTTCTTTCAACTCATGAACTATATCAACAATTCCATACCATGGCAGCCCCTCACGGCCACACACACTACACACACCCTTTTCATGAATTTTATTCATTTCTACACGTTTCAACATACACATAACATGTTGAATATAATTAACATTACTCCATTTTTTCAACACACACACACCAGCTCCTACACGGCCACACACATTTTTTTTTTGTTTCATGAATTTTATTCTTTCTCTACATGTTTCAACATACACAAACTACCTAGAATACATTTCCCAACCATGCTAAATAAATTAGTTTTCACTTCTATGTCTTGCTACATATACACGGCCACACCATACAATACCCTAATTCCATAAACTTCATTCATCTTCATACTTCACCACACACACAAACCATGCATAGCTCATGAAAACAAGGATTAAACCTTACTCCTTACTTCCACTCTTCTTCCAGCTTAGCCATGAATCATGCAAACGGATGGTTTTCTTGCTCTAACAACTACTCCACGTCGACAAGGACCTTACAATTAGTAGGGAACCAGAGAAAATATTTTTCTTGACCACAACCAGCCGTCAACTTCGCCGCCCATGGCCGTGTCTCTCCTCTTTTGTTTGTGTGTTCTTTCTTATTTTTCTTGAATTAAAAGGATGACTCTCTATATATATATATACATGTCTTCCACTACTTTTCCATATTTATGTTTAGGTCCCTCAAGTATGTTCACTTGTCCCTCTTGTTCCCTCTAGAATTTTCTTTCATTTTCTAGATTTTTCTTTTCTTTTCTTGACTTTTCTCACTTGGTGCAAGAAGACCAGGGGTCTTTCCCTTTACATACTAATCACCCATATTTACACTTTGCCCCCTTCGCTTATGAAATGGTCGCATGTTCCTTTCTTCATTTCTGAGAATTCTTCCATTTCTTGAGTCATAAAAGATGACTTGCCTTGCGCTTGTCGTCTTTGTTCATATATATATATACTTAGCTCCTTTAAATATATAAAATGAACACGACGGCACCAGCTTCTCGAAGTCATGAATTATTAAGAATTTCCAAATTCCAAAATTTTCCTTAACATTGTACCACTAATATTATAAGCGACTTACTTGCGTTATTCAATAGCCATGGGAAGGAAATTTAGCCTTGTCATCGCGTTCCGCCCGTTAACTCGGACATCCCGAATGTGCAAAAATGCGAGGTGTAACCTTGCGTTTCATGCCCGCGAGTCTTCGATATACGTCCAGGAGACCCACCAGTGTAGGCTACATCTTCTGCTGTCTGGGCTTGCTCCTTTTTGATCCGGGAGCCTGTTTATTGGTATATATGCTTCTATTATGTATATGCTCTTGTACAATTGGACTATTTGGGTACGACGGGGCCCTGTCCCGTCATATGTTTCTGTTCGGAGTCTGTAGAGGCCTGTAGTCATTTATGTGGGTCGAGGGTCCTATGTATATATGTTCTGGTTGTGATTCGTATCTTTATGCGGTCCTGTTTAATTTGGAGGCCACGGCGGCCCTTATGTCTGTATATTTGTATATATGTGTTCGGCGATGTATATTCCGCCGCCCTTCTGGCTTTGATATGGTACTTTATATCCGCGAACGCTTAAATTGGTATATATTTTTACCGCCCTCGCTAATTAATAACTTTGTCGTCCGAGCTATGGTAAATTATGACGATTTGATATG
>NW_026714681.1:0-22774 GCF_029784015.1 Lycium ferocissimum | reverse complement strand
CCCGTCCCTCACGAGGTGGCGAATATATATATATATATATATATATATATATATATATATATGATGTGATGATATGGAGGGAGGCGGCGAGGATGGCATACCGAGTCCCTTGTTAGCGGGGCCGGACACGCTATTCACCGAGTCCCTCACTGTAGGGCAAGATATATACATATATATATATATATATATGTACATGTACGCATACATGATGATGATATGATTTTATTTACCGCGTCCCTCATTAGTAGGCCGGGGAACGTTTATATGTATACTTTATATATGCATATTATGATTTTTTGTACACGCACCGAGTCCCTCCATAGAGGGCCGGGACGCTATATATGTTTTACAGATGATTTTATGACATTGACATGCATGATTTATGTTTTCAAAAGCAAGTCTTATGATTTTCTATACTCTTTACTTCAAGATGATCCCGCTTATTGTACTTCATGTTTACATGCCCGCACATATTCCGTACCGACCCCCTTTCTTCGGGGTCGCGTTTCATGCCGCGTGTACACCTGTGTGAGCCAAGATATTAGTAAAATATGTTCCAGCGGGATTGGCGAGCTCCATTTTCTCCGTGAGTACCGCCGAGTCGCAGTATTATGTTATGGTTTCATGTACTGTGTTAGAGACTTTCGTACGTTGTCGTGGGTATAAGATGTTTGTTATGTAAGCGGCTATGTAAGCCGATGTATTATTACGCATTGTATTATAAGTTTTATATGTTACGATTTTATTTGATTCGAGAAAGGTGAAAAAGCATATTGTTCTTCGAAAAACTTTCATTATGTATTCGTGTCATGATTCGAGGGCCAACATGCCCATCACGAGTATTACGAGAGTCACGGTTCGCTCGGCCCTAAATAAGGTCGGGTACCCATCACACCCTATCGGATTAAGGGTGTGACAATATCTATATCATCAATAACATCGATGCCTACATACATGTACATGCGCCGACAAGGCGGTCAAACAACATCCCAAAATATAGGCCGACGAGGCCGAACATATCTAACCATATACACAATGTCTACGAGCCTCTAAGAAGGGTACATCGTATCATAACATATGGGCGGACAGACCCCGCCGTGCCCATGAATATTTACACAAAAGAATCTATACCAAAAGCCGCAGCCCGAATGAAATGGAGCTCCGCTACGTAGTCCCGAGATAATACAACTATGGATCAAATCCTCTCCCCGGCCACGATATTGAAAGTTACAAAAAAGGACGTCGTACGAAGAATGTACCGAGTATGTAAAGCATGATCAATATCAATATAGAAGCATAATGGATAACATATGAAATATCACAAATGGGAGATAATATCATCATCATAGCACTTACTTGCTTTCCATAAGGACGTTGCATTTCTATTGCGTACTCGCATACACACATTCATATCCTTGCTCATTTGCCTTTCGTATCTATTTTCGATATATATTCATATCTATATCATATATATATATCATGTACATTTCATATACATAGCCCTTATTTGGCACCTACATGGTCTCAACATATTCGTACTCTAATTGATGTCGTATACATAGCATAATCGTACTCTTATAGATGTCATACGTATAGCTTATTCGTACTCATATAGATGTCATACATATAGCTTATTCGTACTCATATAGATATCATACATATAGCTTATTATATCACAGACCCGACCAACAGGTTCGGTGTTTTACGTACTCCGGCCCTACCAAGGCTCGCGGAATCTCGGCCCTACCAAGGCTCAAGGTTGTTCGTACCGGCCCTACCTAGGTAATAAAGAATTTAGAAACCGATTGGTAGGTGCGCGCGTCGTTATATATAGATATACATATTTTTATACTCTACCGGCCATATAAGCCCTGGGGTTCATAATAGCCTCTCGCCGGGCACACCTACACATATACATATACATATTTATCATATTCTACCCGGCCATATAAGCTCGGGGTTCACAATAGCCTCTCATGGGCATACATACATACTAGCTCATATCTAACTCTTAGCCTTCTTACTATCGTCATTCATTACATTCTATCCTTAGAGCATTACTCGTCGTATAAGGAACTTAGTACAATCGTATCATTGAGCATCATTGGCTTAATAGCTTCTCGAGCTAAGATCATTAGAAAGTATCATGAACTCATAAGAGATGAACAATTGGCCAAAGGACCATGCCTTATGAAAGAAGTGGTTACCGTACATACTTTTCGTGCAACTATTCTATCACTCGGAGCGTTCTTCTTCAAAGCTCACGTTCTACCTTCATCAAGTGCATACTCATATTAGATGATGGATAGCATTTAGCATTCATGACTAATTCTAGAGAAAATCGGACAGCATCTCCTTTATTTATACGACTTTCCTCGTATTACATATCAACTCCCAAACATCAATAATAACGTTCACAATGTCCTTACAATAGCCTTTAGTCATCTACATTACTCTTACTTCACAATTCACTTCAACTTTCCATATCCATAGTTGTTATACCCCGCACTTTGCGTGTTCGGATATTTTGAGATGATTGCGATAAGCTAAGCACAAGTGTTATAACCCGTATTTCGCGCGTTCGGATAATTTGAGGTGATTGGAACAAGATAGGACAAGACCATGTTTTGACTACGTTTAGTATATAAGTTGGTTACGAAACTTTGATGTGGAAATATCTTAAAAGGCCAAGGGCAAAATTGGAACCTCAAAAAAAAATTAGTTTCATGAAAATTCCAAAAGTGTGGACAAAAAAAAAAGAAAAAAAAAAGAAAATCCTCAAAGTGGCCGGCCATAGTGGGCCCCACTTGAGGGATTTAAATGAATCACATGCTTCATTTCTTGCCTTAAGATGATTCAAGAACAATTGAGAAAGAAGAAGAAAGAAAGAAGGAGAGTACGGCCATGGTCTTCAACTTTTGTCCCTCCAAATTTTGTTCCCAAAAATTATTCTCTTGTTGTATTCCTACTAATTCAAGGGTCCTCTCCAACGTGGTATAATTATTTCGGAAGATAAGTCGTCCGTTTCGTCGTTTGGGCAAAGTGGTGGAGTGAAGAAGTTGAGAGAAAAAGGTATGATTCAATCCTTTTTTATAGGTTATAAAGGCTTTGTTGAGATTGTAGTACGTGGAAACGAATAGAATTCATGGAAATATGGATGTTTGCATGGTATTTATATATGCATGTATATGGCCGTGTGTGTATGTTGTTGTATAGGTAAGATGAGTTGAAGTTTATGTTGTATTATAGTGGGGTCATTATGGCAATTGTATTGGAAATGAAAGTTGAACGAAAATTGGATGAAGTTGGAAAATTGCATGTTGGCCGTGGGATGTGTAGTGATGAACTAATGATGGATTTATTTTGTTTAACATGCTAATTGTGTTGTTGTGATCTTTACAATGTAAATGAAGGATATATGAGTTAAGTTTGCATGAAAATGGAATGTGGAGAATTATGTCACATTAATGTGATTTTATTGTATTAAGATAATGAAGTTGTTAAAGGGTGGATTATGGTTGTTAGTGATGAAGTAGTAAGTAGAAAATGTGTTGGGATGGTTTTGTTTCATATATGAGAATTTTGGATGGAATATGGAAATTGATGAAGTTGTTGAATATTGGATATATAGCTTGAAATGCCCTTAGTTTATGTTTGAATGATCTCAAATTAGTGAATGAATATGTAAACGTTGATGTTGGTTCGAATGTGCGCGATTGGATTGAAAGTTGACATACTATGTAGTTAGGAAGACTACTTATGTTGGAATGTGTTTTGATTGGTTGTTTATATTGTTGTTGGTATGGTTGTTGTTATTTTGGCCGAGTTCCATTCTCGGGTTGTTGTTGATTGAAATTGGCCGAGTTTAAATCTCGGGGATGTTGTATGTATAGGGGAGATGCTGCCCGAATTTTTATAGACAAGTATTGGTTAAGATTGGAATTTTAAGCCTCATGAATAGTAACTGGTAAATGCGGCCATTTGTAGGTTTTCGACGCAACAGGATTGGAGTTTTGACGAACTTAAAAAGCGAGAAAGGTATGTAAAGCTTGCTCTTTCCTTCTCTTGGCATGTCCTAAGTATGTTAGGCCGTGATTCGAGCTTTGAGGACGATTCTACTCCTCGGAATCCGAGCTTCATTTTGACCCTTTTTCATTCAGTAGAATTGAATTGAAAATGTCCTGTTTTGTTGAAATATTTGCTCAAACACCCGTAGTTCGCCTAAATGGTATTGGAGGGCCTTGGATCCTTGTCTATGATCTCGTCAGGCCTAATGACCATAGTTTGGGGTACGCCGCCTCAATTTGATCGAGGTGGGGCCCACGCGTTCAGAGATCTCCCTATGTCGCTCTGTTTGGTATACTTGTGTGATTTTGAAAAAGAACTTTTGGCTATCGCTCCGATTACTATAAATAGTTATTTTAACTACCTCATTGAGTTTGATAATACATTTGACACATAAGAACGACTTCAGAAGATTGTAACTATTGTATACTAATTCCGATAAACCTGAAACTTGTTTCTGCACTTACCAATGTTAATAAATATACTTGGTTATCGGATTTTGGAAGGTAATTAAATTGGCTGTTTGCTATGGATATGTTTTCGAATAATGTTCGGAAAAGAACCTGATTTAACTATTGTCTTGGTTTTAAAGGAATGGTGTGCTTTGGTTGTTCTGTTGAGTTTGTAATAAAAGAAATTATATACGTATGGCTATTTACGATTCTCGTCGTGTGTATTGTTATTACCCCTTTCGCCGAGTCCCGGCCGGTATGTGATATTGTCCGCGGATACTTGACCGCGGGCCGTGCCATGACCGCCGATACTTGGCCGCGTGTGTATGTGTGATATCGTCCGCCGGATACTTGACCGCGGGTCGTGACATGACCGCCGGATTCTTGACCGCGGCATGTATGTATGTGTAGCCGTGTATATTTGTGATATTAACCGTTGGGTTCCTGGCCGCGGTATACTTATATATTTGTGACATTAACCGCCGGGTTCCTGGCCGCGGTATATTTATATATTTGTGATATTAACCGCTGGGTTCCTGGCCGCGGTATACTTATATATTTGTGATATTAGCCGCTGGGTTCCTGGCCGCGGTATATGTGTGTATGCATGTATGTGATATTACCGCTGGGTTCCTGGCCGCGGTATGTGTGTATGATTTGTGTAGGTATCGACTTGGATGTCAGATGTAAGTACGTTGGTATTTGGACTATTATGCTCGCCTTTGGTACACTTTATTTCGTTTTCTGTATTTTCTGCTTTGCATACTCAGTACATATTCCGTACTGACCCCCTTTCTTCGGGGGCTGCGTTTCATGCCGCGCAGGTACCCACAGATGAGCAGATGATGTTAGTGGAAGATGTTCCGGCTGGATTGGCGAGCTCCATTTCCTCCGGAGTGCTGCCGAGTCAGAATGCTTTGTACGGTATTCGGAGTTATGTTAGAGGCTTTGCGTACGTTGTCGTGTGTATGAGATGTCCGTTTGTAAGCGGCTATGTAAGCCGATGTATCAGTACGCATTGTGTTATGAATTTCATGTGTTTACAGATTTGTTATGGTTACAAATTTCATTTGATTCGAAAAAGACGAAAAGTATGTTTGTGTTCCGAAAAAAAAATTTCCTTCTGTATTTTGATGCGTTCTGCGGGCCCGCATACGACTATGTGCGTTACGAAAGTCTGCGGGTTCGCTCGGCCCTAGGTAAGGGTCGGGTGCCCATCACACCCTATCGGATTCAGGGTGTGACAAAAGTCATAACTTGACAATACGTTCATTCACATACAATATCATTTTCCACACTCTCAATAGCATTTATAACATGGTCATATTCATAATTTATGAAGAATCATAACTCATCCCAACATCTATTCAAAAGTGGCATTATTGCACATTCCATGACCCATTTCTTATTTTCTTTTGCAATCCAAGTGTTTCAACTTCCTAATACTTTAAACAACATGGATACATCATAAAACTTACCTTAGATGGCGTTGGATTGAACCTTGGTGGCGTATGCCTCACTTGAGCAAAACCCTAGATTTTCCTTCACTTGGATTCTTGCTTTGGATGAACTTTAATGGGTTTCTTATACTTGATTCACTTGGTTTGATGAAGTTGAACACTAATTCTCTTGAAAAATTGTGGGAGAAATGTGGAGAGATGTTTTAGAGAGAAGGGGAGTGAAATGGAAATGAAATGAAATAAAACTTGATCCCTCATTAAATACACCAATCTCCCCGACTCGGATATACGGACCAACATACGGTCCGTATATTTGGTCCAGTGATTCATGCCATCCTGGGCTGAACCTACGGCTGGACATACGGTCGGTGTATTTTATACGGCCAGTATGTCTGGCTGTATAATGCCAGTGGTTCCGATCTTGTTTTCGTCGACTCGTTTGACCTCCAATCCTTATGGAACCTTCTTGACACTTCCTTAACACCTCAATACCAATATAAGGGACGTTATAACTCTTCTTCATAATATCTTTAAGTCACCGTTAGCTCGTTGCTCATAAATTCTTTCCGATACTTATCGTAAGCTTTGCCTTCTCTTGGCAATCTTTCTCGTCTGACGTCGAAGGTCCTTGAAATCTTACTTAAGGTCATCAAATGCTATTTCTTACTTATCTAGACATCGTATCCTTCATACTCTTCATTAGCCTATTCACTGTGCATCAACGGAAAATTTTTCGAGGTGTAACAATACCGTATCCATCTTCATACCATGCCTCTACAATATCTTTAATATTATTCATAGCAATGTTATACTCTTTACATATCAAGAACTATGATTCAAGAATATTACTAATTTCATGTTTGTATTCCATAATCCAAGTCTTTCAACCTATCAATACTTTTAATAACATGAAATAAACATAAAACTCACCTTTGATGATGTAGGAATGGACTTTGAATGGAATTACTTCACTTGGAGAAAACCCTATTTCCACACCAAAAGATTCATGGTTTCCCACAAACGCTAGTGAGCATTCTTGCACTAGCTTCTACTAATTCTTGGTGGTTACTACTTAATTTCCCTTGGATAAATGATAATATAATGAGAGAATTTTTCTAGAACCTTCAAGACTTGGAGAGAGAATAAAATCTGAAATTTTGGGGTGTGACTCGTCTATTTATAGCTGGAACTGAAATGTTCCAGATAAGCGGGTCGACGGTCCGTCGACTTGCTCCGTCGACCAGCTTCTGTAGATCAGAAATTACAGAGCCATATTGACGTGGCGATCGTGTTATAGCCCGTATTTTGTACGTTTGGATATTTCGAAGTCGTCGTGGAAAGTTACGGGCGAGACGATTTTCAAAAATTATTTTAATGCAAGTGGCTATGAATGTTGCTTATGAACATTATTAGTATGGGAATATTGTGAGAGGTTGAGGGCGAAAAAGGAAAATTCGCAAAATGGTTCATGGAAATATTTAAAAAGGCTAGGGGCAAAATGGTCATTTCACGAATTCAAGAGAAATTCATGAAGGGGCCATATTGGCCATGTACTATGTGCCCTTATTTTAATTAATGGGGGCCAATTGTAAATCTTAAAAGTTATGAGTCAAAACTTGTTGAAGAAGACATTAGTCTTCTTTGAGGAAAAATCAAGAAAATGAGGGAAAAATCTAGAGAGGGGCATGTGCCCCTCACATGACTAAGGGAATTATATATAAATGTGGGAGTCATCATTTATTCAAGAAAGAAAGGAAAGAAAAAAAAATGGAAGAGAGAAAGAAAAGGAAAGGCCCATTCGGCCATATGAAGGAAAAAAATGAACCATGGGAAATCTTGGTCAAAAAATTCTTTTCTTCATGTATTTATACTAATTCAAGGGTCCTCTACAACGTGGTATAATTATTTCGGAAGATAGGACGTTCGTTTCGACGATTCCACACCTTGGACAAGTGAAGAAGTTAAGGAAGAAAGGTAAGTTTTAATCCCTTTTATATGTTTTGAAGGGTTCATTTACATTGTAGTAGATGTGGATGGATAAAGTTCATGAAAATATGGAAGTTGGCATGGTGTGGCCGTGTGTATGCATGTATTGTGTAGGCAAGATTAATTAAGTTTTATGTAGTATTCTAGTTGTGGTCATTATGGCAATTGTATTGGAAATGAAAGTTGAACGAAAATTGGATGAAGTTGGAAAATTGTATGTTGGCCGTGGGATGTGTAGTGATGAACTAATGATGGATTTATTTTGTTTAACATGCTAATTGTGTTGTTGTGATCTTTATAATGTAAATGAAGGATATATGGGTTAAGTTTGCATGAAAATGGAATGTGGAGAATTACGTCACATTAATGTGATTTCATGGTATTAAGATAACGAAGTTGTTAAAGGGTGGATTATGGTTGTTAGTGATGAAGTAGTAAGTAGAAAATGTGTTTTGGATTGGTTGTTTATATTGTTGTTGGTATGGTTGTTGATATTTGGGCCGAGCCATATCCTCGGGATGGTGTGTTTACGTTGGGGAAATGTCAAATTTTTCGGTAGACAAGTATTGAAGCAAGATTGGAATTTTAAGTCTCATGAATAGTAATCGGTAAATGAGACCAAATTGCAGATTTTAGCGAACTTGAACCGGGATTTGGAGTAGCGTAAGAGGCGGAAAAAGGTATGTAAAGCTTCACTTTCCTTCTTTGGCATGTCTTAGACGTAATAGGCTTGAATATGTGCCTCGGGATAATTCCTCTTAGAAATTCGAGATTGAAATTGACTACTATTCATTCAATAGAATTGAATTAGAAATTGTGTGAAATGATGGAAGAGCTCCCTAAACCTTTAGAACTTGCATGAGTAGGACCCGACTACCTTATTATGCTCTACAATGTACGTGGTGGTATGACAATGTTCCTAATATAATTATTTCTGCTTTTCCAAGAAATGGCTTCAAGTAACGCGTTTGTGGTTCAATCGATGATTTTAAAGAACTAGTTTGTACAAAGAAATACAAAAATTGACTTTTCTAAAACCACTCCGATGGGGTGAGATTTTAATATTTAAACTTTCTAAAACCACTCCGATGGGGGTGTGAGATTTTAATATTTATACTTTCTAAAACCACTCCGAAGGGGTGCGGTGGCCTCACTATGCCTCGAGCGTGCTATAGCCTCGGTCCGTGTCTCGAGCGAGCTGTGGCCTCACCGATCACCGAGTGTGCTATGGCCCCGCTCACGTCCGGGAGTACTATGGCCTCGACCTATGTCCGAGTGAGCTACTTTTTCCAAAACCACTCCGAAAGCGGGTGCGAGATTTTACTACTTCATTTCACTTACTACTTTTATCATTACTAAGATGCCCGGGGGCCGTTATTATTATTATGCCGGGAGCGGCAATGCCCGAAGGGGCCACCATTGATATTGAGCCGGAAGCGGCCGCTCGAAGGGGCCATTATTGATATTGAGCCGAAGCGGCCGCCCGGGGGGCCATTATTGATATCGAGCCGGAAGCGGTCGCCCGGCGGGCTATCATTATTTTGCCGGAAGCGGCGCACGTGATGTATTGCATTACTCGTAGAAGAGGTGTTCTAGATTATATTACTTACTCCGGATTCGTTGCTTGGATTGCGATTATTTACTTAAAGCTTGTTGAGACTCGTGTATTTATTTATGTTTTTCTTAAGCGAAGGCGTCGCAGTAATGAGCGTGATTGTGATTTCTTCCCTCCTAAATCGAGCTATGGTTATTATTTGTTATCGCTACATACCCGCACATATTCCGTACCGACCCTCCTTCTTCGGGGGGCGCGTTTCATGCCACGGCAGTACACCCGTACGAGTAAAAGACTTTGCTAGAGCTGTTCCCCGCGGGATTGGCGAGCTCCATCTCGCCGGAGTGTTGCTGTGTCGAGTACCGATGCCGTAGCATTTGTACATTCTAGAGACTTTGCAGACAACATTGTCCGTGGATAGTGCGTCGGGAAGTGCGAATAATTTGTAAATGTTAACAGAATATGTATTTCCAAGCGCGATTGTTGTTTGAAAAGTTCCATGTTTTAAGAAGTTTTCGAAATGGCGTTTTATTACGCGAATGTCTAAGGGTTCGCTCGACTCTGAGGAGGGTCGGGTGCCCATCACACCCTAGTAAGGTCGGGGTGTGACAGATCGACGGCCCGTCGACGTGTCTCGTCGATCAGTTTCTGCAGACTAAAATTCTCAGAACATAATGAAGGTTCATATTGACGGCCCGTCGACATGGTCGACGGTCCGTCGATAACGTCTAGTGGCTGCAGATTTCCCTGAATCTGCTCAGCCTGCATCGGTTCAATCCGTTCAACTTCTAATCCTGTAGTATACCTGGTGTTAGAACCCGTATTTTTGTACATTGGAACAATCCGGATTAATTATGATAAGTTAAGGACAAAACTATTCCGGGATACAAAGTCGGGATTTTTGACCTTCGATTTTTTTTGAGTTATAAGTTGTGCATGAATTTGTTGGCATGGAACAATTAGGAAAATTTGGGACCAAAAGTGATAAAATTGGAAGTTGAAAAAAATCATCCATTTCCATTGGTGGCCGTGTAATGTGGGAGTGGCCCACACAATTTTTGTGTCATCTTTTAATTGGGACAACACATTAGTGTGGGCCAAGGGGAAAGTGTACAATTCATTTAAGTATCAAAAGATGACCACTTCATTTCATTTCATCCATAACACTTAGAAAAAAAAATTGAAGATTGAAGAACACCCACAAGGGGCTGTTCTCGGCCAGCCATAGAAAAAAAAATCCCCATTTCAAGCTCTTCCAAAATTTTTTCCTTGGTGTAAACCCACTATATTGAGGTTCCTAAGTAACGTGGAGGTGTCGTTGGAGCGATCAACCTATTATTTTTCATCCATTGGAAACCCTAGGCTATTGGAAAGTTGAAGAAGAAAGGTAAGAATTCATTATGTTTTGTATGTTATAAAGGTTGTATGCTTGTTGTAGTATGTTCTAATGGAGGAAAATCATGAAATATGGAATGTTGGAAGTGAGTTGTGTGTGTGGTGTTGGAGCCGTGCAAATGGGTGGTTGTTGTGTTGTGTTGAAGTTATGAATTAATGCCTAGTTAGTTTATTATGATCATTGTAAGGTGAAGAACGATTGAGAATCATCCATATATGTATATGTGTAGTGTTGGTCGAAATGGGTCATATTATATGACAATGAACGAATCGATATCGCTTAATGTTTTAGTCGTCGTCGCTATGAATTCTATGTTGGAAATGAATGTTTAGTGACTCAAAATGATATTGTGATTGTTGCGGACTGATTTGGAGATTTTTGTATATTTAATGTAAATTATATATTGATGAGAATAGCATCGTTAGAATGTGAATTGTGGATACAAATCATGATTTGAAAGTGAGGAATGGTTTAAATGAGGCTCTCGGGTTTGGGGCTGTTTTCGGCTGAATTGGAAAAAAAATTGGGTTGTTGGAAATGTTGTATGAATTGCTTAGGATGTCTTTAAATATTGTTGGTATGGGTTCGGGTTAGTATGTGAATGTATAAGCGTCGATCTTGGCTTGAAGGTAAGTCGTCGAATCGAATTCTTGAATTTATGTAAGTTGTTGAATAATGGAAAAGAAAGCTATTGTTGTTGTATTGTTTTCCGGATTGGTTGTTGATGTTGCTAGGTTGGTTATTGTTGTTGTTGTTGATTGTTTTGGCCGAGTTGAATTCTCGGGGTAGCCTATTTACTGTGGAAATGCTGCCAAATTTCGTAGAATTAAGGGCGAAATTGGAATTTAAGGCCCCAAAAAGTCTTTAGCTAATGTTTGGCATTTTATGGTTTGTTTATAGATCGTGGGCAGCCCGAATCATAGGTTGGATTAGCTTGAGTTTGGATCATTTTGGAGAACGTTTGAGGTATGTAAAGTAACCTTCCTTCTTCGGCATGCCTTAGTTAAAATAGGCTATGATATAAGCCTCGAGGAAACTCTATTCTCGCAATCCGAACATGTTTATGAATCGCATTTGTTCCTTGGCATTCTTATGTCGACATGACAAGACATTGATCCTTATGTTCTTGGAATTCATAAGTTGTAAAGATTACATGAAAGCTGATTTTTGTTTTAAAGTTTATTCTTTAGCGATTCCAAAATTTCAAACGCTCATAACTTTCACAGAAAAGCTCGGATTACCTTGGAATTTTCGTAGAAGATTGTATGATGTTAGACGAGTATGTTTTTCCATAAGCGGGCCCAGCTCGGGTCTATACTCGTCCGTGGGTCCCGCGACGCCCTTTTATGTAACTTCGATAACTTTTAAAAGGAAATGTTGTAATTATTATTCCGATTTCAAATATGACTATTTTACTTATCTTTTGGGTTATGACAATATTTTTTATACGTAACTATGATTTCAAAAATTCTATTTGATCGGTTTCCGAGTGACGCTCGGAGGAAAACTTGACGTGACTATTATCCCGATTTCAAGTACGGTCAGTTACTTGTCTTTTGAGTTTATAATAATGATTCGATAACATATGATGACCGTAGATTTCACGGGCGGGCCCGGATTGGGTTGACGCTCGTCCGTGGGTCCCGTGACCTTTCTATGTTTATTCCAACGACCTATTTCTAAAAGAACTTCATGTGGCTATGATTTCAACCCCCGAGCATGATTACTTAAGCGTTGTCGAGTTTGTAATGAAGATTTCTATGCATATGATTTTTGGTACGTAACTATGTTATATCCCGTATTTTGTACGTCGGGATATTCCGAGACAAGTGTGAAAAGTTAAGAGTAAGACTATTTTCCGATTTTGTTTTAATGCACAAAGTCGTTTATGATTTCGTTGGATGGAAATGTTAAGAAAAATTTGGGGTTGAAAGTGAAATTATGGAAACTAGTGTTTCATGAAATATGGAGCCAAAAGTGAAGATTTGGAGAGTTGATTTTCATGAAATTAAAAGCCATGTGACTTGCACATGACTTGTGGACCATGATACACTTATATAATAAGATGACTTAGCAATTATTTAGTCATCTTTCCAATTCTAGAGAAATGAAGAAACATGGAGAAAAAAAAAAAAAAAGAGGGGTCAGTTTCTGGAGCTGCTGGCCGAATTGGCCATGGACAATTTCTCACAAAAAATTATTTTCTTCCATGTTTTCTACTCTTTGGAAGGTGCTAAACAACATGGAGCAATTGTTAGGGCAAGCCAATCCTTGGTTTATGCGAGTTCTCAACCTTGGCCAAGTGAAGAACTAGATGAAGGAAGGTAAGTTTTAATCCATTTTTCATGTGTTATGAAGGGTTGTGCATGTTGTAGTAAGTGAAAGTGGATGAAATTCATGGAAGCATGGAAGTTGAGGTGTGGCCGTGTATGTGTATGGTATGTAGGAATGAAAGATTAATTTTATTTAGTATGTTTTGGTTGTTGTTGTAGGGATTTTATAGTGAAAATGATGATTCAATGATTTAAATGGAAGTTGGAATTGTTTGTAGGTTGTTGGAAGAAATAATGTAATTTTTAATATAGTTTTTGTATTATTGTGGTTGATGTTGTTAATGTGCGGAATGTTGGCGTAACTTATGAATTTGGAAGGAAGAAATATAGTGTTGTAGTTTCGATTGAATTTGGAAGACTTTGGGCTATGTAGTATATTGGTTGGGTCGTTTGAACGCTTTTGGATTGGTTGAAAAATTGTGTGATTTGTTTAAAGTGTTCTTGTATATGGTTTGAATGGGTTGGATTGGTAGTTGAATATATATAAACGTTAATATTGGTTTGAACGTAAGCGGTTAAGGTAGAAAAATGGAAATTATGAATGTTGTTGAAGTCATGTGGAAAGAACTATTTATGTTGAAATGTGATTGTAGTGCTTGTGGATGTTGTTGGAATTGTTATTGGGTTGGTTGTTGATATTCTGAGCCGAGTCATATTCTCGGGCGGCAAACTTATAGGGGAGATGTCGCCCAAATTTCGTAGACAAATATTGAGTTAAGATTGCATTCCAAAAAGGCCTATAGTAATGTTTGGTAACTATGACCATTTGTAGATTTTGAGGAAATCGGGGCTTGAGTTTGGACAAGCGAGGAAGACGAATAAGGTATGTAAAGCTTCACCTTTTGTTCTCTTGGCATGTCCTAGGCATAATAGGTTTTGATATGAGCCTTGGGGGCGACTCTACTCCTAGGAATCCGAGCTTAGATTTGGCCCTTTTTCATTCAATAGAATTGAATTAGATACTTTGTATTTTGTTGGAAAAATAGCTTAAACATTTATAACTCTCACAAATGGAACCGAATTACCTTGAGATTTTCATAGGTGGCTTCATAAAGCCTAATGTTCATGATTTTACGTACGCCACCTCGACTTGACCCGAGGTGGGCCCCCAATTCCCGAGATTTTTCCATGTTGACTTAATTGACTTATTTTGAGCGATATGCAAGTACGACTTTTGACTAACTTCCGATTGTTAAAAAGTGATCATTCTGATTATTCCATTGAGTTCTATGATATATTTTGCCATGTACAAACGATCTCAAAGGTTTTGTCTTTGACATCACTCGTCGCAACTCCGGAAGGTATGACCTATGGCTATTGTCTGACTTCCTTTAAATGATCTATCGTCTGGATTGTTCTTTCGAGTCTTGGCAAACATTGCATAGTTTATGTTGTACGTGGTTTCTCACTACTCTGCTCGTGCGAGCTAAGTATTACATCTTTCATCGCGTCCCGGGCCAGGGCATGTATTCGTGCAATTCCACGTATTATTCACCGCGTCCCTCACTAGAGGGCCGGGGCATGTTATATATATATATATATATATATATATATATATATATATATATATATATACGATGATGATGATGTGATGACGGGGAGGTGGCCGGATGGCACGTGATGATTCTTCACCGCGTCCCTCATTAGAGGGTGGGCATGTTGCATGTGCATATATATGATGATTTTACTTACCGCGTCCCTCATTAGAGGGCCGGGGCATGTTTTGTACGCATATGTTCATGATGATTTCTTTATTTATGTTACTCCCATTAGTGCTTTTGAAACGCATGATTTACGTTCGAGGTAAGCTTATGAGGTCCAGTTACTGTACTACCATTCTGTCCTCTTTATTTCCGTATGATTCAGTTACTGTATTTACTGCTTTACATACTCAGTGCATCTTTCGTACTGACCCCCTTTCTTCGGGGGCTGCGTTTCATGTCGCGAGTACACCCGCACGAGTTGAAGATATTAGCGAGAGGATGTTCTAGCGGGATTGGCGAGCTCCATTTTCTTCGGAGTCTTTGTCACGGTCCGAGCTTTATGATATGGATTCATGTTCGTGTTAGAGACTTTGCAGAGACGAGTTGTTGTGGGTATTAGATGTCGGTTATGTAAATGGCTATGTGCCGGTATACTATTATGCGTTGTGTTATAAGTTTCATATGTTGCAAGATTTTATTTGATTCCGGAAAAAACGAAAAGCATATTATTCTTCGATAAATTTTTGTTATGTATATTTGTGTCATGATTTGAGAGCCAAAGGTGAGTATGACTATTATGTGAGTCCGCGGGTTCGCTCGGCCTAAATAAGGGTCGGGTGCCCATCACACCCTAACGGAAATTAGGGTGTGACAAACTATGGGTTCCGAAGTCTGATATGATATGTGATAATAGGATGATATGATGATTCTATACACCGAGACCCTCACTAGAGGGCCGGGACACGCTATGTATATATGATGATATGATGATGACATGATTCTATACACCGAGACCCTCACTAGAGGGCCGGGACACGCTATACACCGAGTCCCTCACTAGAGGGCCGGGACACGCTATATGTATGTATATATGAGATGATGATATGATCTTACTTACCGAGTCTCTCGTTAGAGGGCCGGGCACGCTATATGTATACGCATACGTGCGTAATGATTGTCTAATTGGTATATGATATGAACATGTATGAATTATGGTCCGAAGGTAAGTTTTGGGTTTCTAGTTACTTGTATCCATGGCTCCTACTCCTTATTTAAAGTACGATTCGCCTATTGTATTTCTGCTTTACATGCTCGCACATATTCCGCATCGACCCCGGGGGGGGCTGCGTTTCATGCCCGCGCGTACGCACAGCCTTGGTGATCCACCGCTTTAGGACACCCTCTTCGCTATTTCGTTGCTCCCTTATTCCGGAGCCTACTTTTGGTATATATTCGTCCGTTGCATTTGTATATATTTGTTCATGGGTACGGCGGGGCCGTCCCGTCATATGATTCTGTCGGTCTGTTTAAGGTTGTGGGTTGTGCCTACTTCCGTACGGTTGTGTTTGTATATGTTGTGTTTGGGGCGATTCTATTCGCCGCGGCCTTGTCGGCCCGCATATGTATATATGTTGTTCTGTTGGCCCTGTGTGGCCTTTGTTGGTATTTTCTGTGCGCAGGGTTATTTTGGATAGTCCGTAAAACAAAGGAAACTCTGCCGAAATTTTTCTGGAAATTATAAAAATTTGGAACTCAGCCTAGTCGGCTTCTGCTATATACGTGGGTGTGTTTGATATGATTTGAGATAGCGTTTGATATTTATTCGTATATAAGCCATCTGTGTGTGGCCCCGCTGGATGGGTGCATTTGGGTGCCCAGATCGGGCACTAGTCACGGCCTACGGGGTTGGGTCGTGACACCTGGAATACGTGCTAGTACTTCCATACACGGGGTAAGGTACTTATCATCCCAATACTCAGATAAAAATCTCCCTTTCAGGGCATACTCAACTAGGAAGCCGCAAGTTTTTCCTACCATGAAAACGAGAGGTGTAAGACACCCATCCCGGATCTTTGCCCAATAGAAAAATGGGACCCCGGATCTTTGCCCATGGGGGTTTCTCACCGGCACCACCCTGGGGGACCCGCGGAGTCCATGCACTAACAATGATTCCGGAACTAACATCGAATATCGACCATGCAACAACGATTCCGAAATTGATCATTGGACATCGGCCATCTCACGTCACTCAAGTAAAAGAGTTTTATCAAGTATCAAATTCACTCAATTAACGATTTCGGGATGAACGTTAGGCATCGGCCATCTTACGTCACTCAAGTAAAATTGAGCCCAACTCATCAAGTTTTTTATCAAATATCATCAATATCTCAACAAATGGTATCATGAAAATGAGAGTGTGTGCAATGCATAAATCACATCAACAATCATGCTCAATATCACAAGTACCAACAATGGGTACGCCAACAATATATCCGAATCACAAATACCAACAGTGGTATGCTAACAATATATTCGAATCACAAATACCAACAGTGGGTATGCCAACAATATAACCGAATCACAAGTACCAACATCAGTACGCCAATAATATATCTGGGTACAAATTCCAACAATGGGTATGCCAACTATATCATACTCAAGACGATAAAATAGAATCCAATATCTACCAATGACTCATGGCATCAAGCCGGCACAATAGAATAATCAAATCACACATAACGGGATGGCTAGCCCCAACACATAACAGGGCCTAACCTAAGGCAATATCCAACCCGACTTCATACCCGAAGGTTCACATGCTGTCTCCGACAATAAAATCTAAATATGCGCTTCGTTATACGAAGTCTCACCAAAGGTAAGCCATAACCTACCTGGATGGTCGAACCGCAACACCAACAACTCACTCCTTTGAAGCCTTTCCGCTGAACCTTAGAACCAAAGTAGTCTAAGCATAATCGAAATCTAGATTAGAAATCATAAAGAATAATATTAATATTGCTACTATTCAATTTAGGTCAATACTAGCCCTAGAAATTGGGGAAATGGGCCCAGAAAGGCAAAGAGGAAAATTTAGAAGCAAAATATCAAATTAAGCACTAGGTGATCATAACCCAACCACTAATTGCTGATTTAACTTAAGGACTAGCCTAATTTCTGATTTCAAGCAAAACTCCCAATTTGGGTATAAACCCTAGGTCTTCGATTCTGAAATTCAACACTAGAAATGCAAGATATATGATTAATAAGCTTAGCTTCATCAAAATCTAACATAAACATCATCAATTTCCTCATACATGAGCCTAAGGAAAAGTTCATCAAAACCCTCTTTCAACTTCCATCACTAAGAGATTATTAAAGGGAAGGGGAAAATCTAGGATGATTGTGATTAAGGAAGAGTAAAGGAATAGGCAAGATTTACCTCCAAGAATGTCTCCAAAATATCTCCAAGAACTGTTCCCCAAAGCTCTAATTTCGAAATGGAAACAATGAGGGTCTAAAGGCTTATTTAAATCACACTTAATGAAAACACTTGGCCCGTCACTGCCACGATGGTAACGGGGCTGCTATAGCGCCCATAAGGCCGCCATAGCGGTCTGGCCCATAATACACATGGTCGCCCCAAAGGGCCAACACAAGGCAACAGTGGTGCTACCATATCGGGAACCAGGTACCATAATCCTTCCAATTTTTCTAAGTCTCAATCAGAATCTCGAGCTATTCCCGAGGCCATCTTCTTACAAACCATATACGCAGACCCACACAAAAATATGCTATGAACTCGCTCTGGCCTCAAAATTTCCAACGGATGCCTCGTTGACCGGGTCAAACCCCGACGGCTTAGTTTCAATTTCCAACCCACGTCCCAAAATGCATCCAAGTGCATGGAAACTGAACCAAATATACACACAATTCATAAGCAACCATCCAGACTTCTCGGAATCGATGAATTTTTTAAAAAGGTCCATTTACCCAGAAGTCGATTTCGAGTCAAAATGCACTAGTCAATGCTCGGGAAAGGCGAAAATGATGAAAATACTATAACAACCAAACGGGTCATTACACTTAAGTTAAGAATTTGAAATGGCTTATCAAAGTCAATATCAGGGGTTAACAAACCCGTATGTTAGTTTGGATAGTCCTATTACGTTCAAAAAGTGATTTATTACTTAGTTGGATGGTTGTGACGGACCTTGAGAGGCTCGGATGAGTTTTAGACTCTTGGTTTAGGAACTAGTTAAAGTCATGAATTAGAGTTGACCACGGTCAACATCAAGTCAAGACAACCCCAAGTGGGTGTTTTGAGTGCACCACCATGTTCGTATTGTGTTTTATGACTGAAATGCATATTTAATTTGTGTTTGGGGGATTCAGGATGAGTTTCGATTATTTATTCCAAGTTTGGAAGACACAAGAAATTGTTGGTGTCCACTTTGCTCGCTCCCTTCATCGTGATCACAAGGTAGGGGCCGCGATCGTGAGGTGCTGATTTGTTAGTCATCGCAATCGCGATGACTTGGGCAGCAATCACGAAGAGTGATGTTCCACGATCCTGTGATCGCGATGGTGGGTCTCGCGATCGCGATTAAGGAGTTAACAGGGCAGTAAGTTACATTCTCAAATCGAACTTAGATGTTTCATTTCATATCTTGAGTTAGAGACCTAGGTTCTCGTAGATTTTTAGAGGGATTTTCAAGATTCATCGCGAGGGTAAGAATCTAACCTCCCTTTTATCGATTTATCTTATATTCTTGCGGAATTTGATCATTTGAATCATGATTTGTTTTGTAAAATTAGGATCTCAAGCCTTAAGTCAAAATTGAAAAATTCTTCAAATTGGAGGTCGGATTTGAGTCATTTTCGCAATATAGAGTCTTTAGGCTATGGGTATACTGATTATGGAATAAAATTACAATTTTTTCCTTCTTGGCTGAGGGTCATCTTTTTGTGTGGCTTTTTTGGTTCGAAATATTAGTAGATATGGGTGTCTACGGACTCGTATGCTTATGTAGATTTCATGTTTGAATAGATTGGGATTGTTCAAAAGCATTAAGAAAATGAAAGGTTGTGTTGTGAGCTTCGAGATTCGAAATCCAGCTAGTTGAGACCTTACTTGACTCTATTTAAAGCGTTTGGTTGACAAATTAACTAATGATGAGTAAAATGGGTAAAAAAAAAGGGTCCCGTACATGTGAAGTAACGAGCGCTCGTACGGGTATCAATGCCATGATTGGGGAATTTGTGTCACATTGAAATTGTTTATTTCGATTGTAAGAATGCCAAAGCATATGGGCGTTAGCTAGTAATTAATTTTGACTGAACCGATCGTGATGTGAGATACGAATCTCTTACTTGATTCTCATAAGAAATATGTCTCTCTAGCTTTTTTTATTATGTGTTCTCATCACAATGAAATTATCATTTAGGGATGAAAAAGAGCTAAGTTGAGCCTTTACTTTAGTTGTGCTGCTTATTTTTCTTGCATGTCATATCCATGCTTTCATATGGTATCTCATGCATATCACTTGAGGATACATATGGTTTTGGGCAGTGTGATGCGGATGATAGCCGAATGGGCTGAGTAGAGGTAATGAGGGCCAAATTGACTAAGTTTTGAGATTGAGAGCTGAATTGGCTGAGAACCCGATGGGAATGGTTCTGGGTGGTGTATGGACCACGCGAGTACCCCGTGACTCACACATACCTATTAAAGGAGAGTGTGTATACCGGTGATTGATGGTCTTTGCATTGCATTTTGCATATCATCTCATATCATTTCATTTATTATTAGTTGAATTAAAGTTATCTGATTTGACTAATTACTTAATACCTGTTGAATTGGGTGAACTAGTTATCTTTTACTTGTCGGATTATGAATATGTCCTTTTGAACTAATAGTTGTTACAGTGTGGGGGTAAGCGTTTGAAAGACCAGCCCTCATAACTGTTTTAGTTTAGGGTCGGTAACAATTTTGCTGAGTACACGTGCTTTTCTCATACTTACTCTACACTTGCTACACCTTTTTGTGTGCAGAGTCTGTCTCTTGTACCAACAGAGCCTAAGGTTTACCAATCATTGAGGCGACTGATTTGGAGGATTCGGATGAGTTGTTGGCTGATCCACGACATTGGATTCCTTACTTTTACTTTATTTTTGTCTTTTCCTTATATTCAAACAGTGTCTTCGGATGTCTTCCACACTTGTACTTCATTTTCTAGTAGTCTTTGTACTTGTGACACAAGGTTTTGGGTGATTGTATTTATTCCGCGTATCTATGACTATGAGACTTAGTTATGACTTTGAATTGGCTTTACTTTACATTTTGCATGATTAACTTGATTAATAACTTGTTTAATCACTTATGGATAGTTCGCTTACCGGGTGGAGTAAGTGCCTTCATGACTTTGAAAGTCGAGTCGTGACAATTAATTAATTGGATATACATACTTAACTAATTAAATTGGTTGGCTCACTTTAAGTTGAACATAATTAGACATTGAATAATTTCATGTGTATGTTAGATTCTTTATTCCATTTCATATACTCAAGCTAATTAATTTGTAGACAATTCCTAAATTATTTTTTTATAAATACATTCTTTAATCTCTTTTTCATTCGAAGACATCTATTTACGAAGGTGATGAGGTGAAGATTCAACGGGAAGTAGAAGACAAGCGAATATTGGAAAATAATGAAGGAATATTGGGGATGCAGATCATGAGGAAATTCCTTTAGATATGAAAGACTACGAAGGGCTAGACTTATTATAGAACTTACCAAGGGGAAAAGGTTTGGAAAAATTAGCATATAATTTGATGTTTTGTTTTCGGATTTTGGCCGGAGGTGATCAAAACATACAAAGAAACGACGAGCAAGAAAATTTCTCAATTAGGATAAATATCTCAATGGTGTTGGAGGAAAATCATAAGAAAATGTAAGAACACATACTTGATATATTAATGGAATTGGAGAAATTGATGGAAAATTATATTCTTTCAACTAGAATTGTTTACTGGAAGTAGGGGTGCTCACGGATTGGTTTGGGTCAGTTTCTGGTCAAAACCAAAATCAAACCAACTTAGTCGGGTTTTACATTTTTAAAACCAAAGCAAACCAAATATAATATACATTTATCGATTTAGTTGTTATCGGTTTTGATTCGGTTTGGTTCAGTTATTCGGTTACTAACCATACACAAAAATATGCTCAAAGGACACAACTCTCTCTCTGTCTAACTAAAATTATTTAAATTGCAATTCACATTTCTTGATTCGTGAAAACCAGCAGTACAAAAATGTATTCTTTCTTATCCAAGATGATCACTTTTGTTTGTTTTATTGGAGCACTATACCTGTTTAAGTGTTACAATAGAGTTAACTTGTATTAAGGTATTGGAGAATTGCAATCCGTTTCTCCATATTACTATTAATACATTTCTCTATGATATTGTTAAAATTTACATTTCTTCTATGTTATGATTTACATTTATGATAGAATATTTACTTTACTTTTAGTCTATGAATATTGTAGAATATTTATTTTTCTTCTAGGTCTAGGATCTACATTAATTACATAATATATAGTTTCATTTTAGTTTAATATCTATAAGGAAAATAACATATTTCCTTTTATTATATTTCTTTTAGTTCTCTATAAATAGTGACGTAGTCTCTTATTTTCAATGCAAGAAACAATGTAATGAATCAATACAAAGAGTTCTCATTAGTTCTCTCTTTTATTTTTCTCTCTCATTTTTCCATTCCATAACACATATGAGGTCTAAAGAGACCATAGTCACCCGAAACAAATAAAGTATTTTACTATTTCGTAACTTAAATATTATGAATTATAAGTAAATTTTGATGAAAACATATGTAATATATTTAAAGCTATTCATAAAAATAATATTATATGTATATATAATTTGTCGGTTTGGTTTGATTATTTTTTTTGATTTTTTGAAAAAACCCAAAATCATACCAAATCCAAATAAATATCGTTTATTTTATTGGATTGGTTTGGATT
>NW_026714680.1:0-33281 GCF_029784015.1 Lycium ferocissimum | reverse complement strand
ATTCATGAAGATGATCGGGGTTCAATGCACCTTATGTCACCCCGACGGAGATATAGTTGTCCTTAAGCTCAAATGTATGTGTTGATGGTAGGTATATGTATATGTAACTAAGGATGCCAAATATGGTAGAATTATGATAAGCCACGATATGCCCATGAAATGAATGATAGTGATGAATCTATGATGATGTATGTTGTATGATGACAAATATATGATATGTGTGGTATGTATGATGGTTACCCGGACGCGAGTTGACGACATGATGATGTATGATTGATGTGATGATGCTTGCATGGTATGATGATGTATATATGATATGATAAGCACACGCTATGACAATGTATATGATATGCTTATGTATGATGTATGTATATGAAACGTAGCTATACGTAGCAGAGTATACAGGTTATATCCTCACCTCATGGTTTATGATTTCCTGATCATGTTTATTTCATTCCTGCCTTACATACTCAGTACAATATTCATACTGACGTCCGTTTTCTTTGGACGCTGTGTTCATGCCCACAGGTAGGCAGAGAGACGGAGCTGATCCTTAGGAGCTAGTAGCTGCTTGTGAGCACTCCATTTTCCGGAGGTGTTATTGATCATTCTTTTGGCACATATATGTATATATTCATTATTGGGCACGACGGGGTCCTGTCCCATCCATATGTCTAGTATTCCAGTAGAGGCTCGTAGATACACATGTGTGGGTAATATTGTTACACCTCGGAAATTCCCCTTAGTAAACAGGTGTATAATCTCGCAAAGGAAATGACGTATATGAGGTTTAGATGAGCAAGGAGTAGTAATCGATAGTCCTAATTAAGATTTCCAAAGACATTCGAGTCGAAGCAAGAAAGTTGTTAACGGAATCGAGTTCTAAGTTAGTGTATTGGACGCAAACTATGAGTATGGGGTTAGGGATACCTTAAGGATGTTGTGGAGAAGAGTTATGACGTCCCCTAGATTACTAAAGAAGTGATAAACAAGTGCCAAGAAGGTTTCATAAGTATTGGAGATCAAACGAAATGACGGGAACCATTCCAGTGGAACTGTGAGTTCCACGGCCATGTTCCACGGACAGCACCATGTTCCACGGCCCGTGGATGTGTCCGTGGAACAGCCAACAGAAAGAGTGGCTGGCTAGTCGTGAACCACGACTAGTTCCACGACCAACAAAGGGTTCCACGGACCGTGAAGCTGTCCGTGGAAGTCCCACTCGGTTGAACCTCTCAAGTCTTTAAAAGTGAAGCCCACTTCATTTATTTCATTTCCCATACACGACTTCAACTTCTCTGTACCTCTAGAACTTTCTAAACATTTCATCCATAAGAAAACTAAGTGAATCAAGGATCAACAACAAGAAATCAAGAGAATCAAGCTTAAGAAACTCCATTAAAGCTACCAAAGTCAAGGAATTCCAAGAGAGAAGAAATAGGGTTTTGTGCTAGAAGGTGTATCATCATTCAAGGTTTATTCCTCTACCATTTGAGGTGAGTTTCATAAACTTTACATGTTGTTTGAAGTATTATTAAGATGAAACACTTAGATTATGAAAGAGTATGGAAAATGGGTTATAAATGGGTGAATAATGTCATTGTCGAATAGTAGTGGAGGTGAATCATGAAAATGATTATGTGGAGATTGTGAATGTGTTATAAATGATATTTAGAACATGAAATAAGTTATTGGATATGAAAGGATACGACGATGGACTTTAGTCATGAATATGGAGGATTGAAGTAGAATTGTGAGGTACGAATCCTACGAATAAATGACGATTGATGTTAGCGATATTGTGATGATTGTTATAAATGTTGGGAGTTGATATGGAATATGGCGGAAAGTAGTATAAACAAAGGAACCGCTGCCCAATTTTCTTTAGCCTTAAGAGGCATGGTTTTATAATTACCTAGCCAACGACGATACGAATCGGCTTGAAGGTAAAGGCGAGGGCGTTAAAGGAGAACGAGCAAGCAACAAAGTAGTTAACGACAAAGGTATGTGAGGCATTACCCTTCCTTCCAAGGCATGAATCTTAGGCGTGATTTCCCTCTTCCTTCACGAATCTTCTACGTTCCTAGAGATGAAAAGTCTAAGTTCATGAGTAGCAAGACTGGATAAGAAATACGCTATGAATGTAATAAAGACTCTAGAGACCACGATATGGTGTTATTACGAGATCAATAATGATGATCACGACCCATTGGCATTCTTTCTTATATGCCCTCACCTTATATTGCAAATCCTTCCAAGGTGAGATATGACGCCTATGCTCATTCCATAACATGGCCGGGGGTTTACGACCTTATGTCACCCCGACATAAACATAGCCGCTCTTAAGCTTAATGTATGTATATGTCTATGTAACTAAGGATGCTAAACTATGGTAAAATTATGATAAGTCACGTTACGTCCATGAATTGAATGTTAATGATGACAAGTATATAAATTGCATGGTATGTGTGATAATGTGATTCCACCGCGCCTAATTGGCCGGACATGTCACCGCTACGGTCAACTGCTATGATTCCACCGCGCCTAACCGGTCGGACATGTCACCGCTACGGGGTCTATGATTCCACCGCACCGAGAAAAGGGGCGGACATGTCACCACTAGTGGGCTTGCATGGGGTGGTTACCCGGACGCAGTAACGATATGATGATGTATGATTGATGTGACGATGCTTGCATGCTATGATAATGTATGTGATGTATTTATGTATGATGTATGTACATGAAACTGGCTCATATGTAAAGAGTGTACAGGTTATATTCTCACCTCATGACTTAGGATTTCCCGATTATGCTTATTTCATTTTTGCCTCATATACTCAGTACAACATTCGTACTGACGTCCTTTCTTCGGACGCTGTGTTCATGCCCACAGGTAGGCAAGGAGACGGTGCTGATCCCAGGAGCCGAGGCGGATTTGTGAGCACTCCATCATCCGGAGGTGCTATTGATTATTCTTTTGGTACATATTTGTATATTCATATTTTGGGCATGACGGGGTCCTGTCCCGTCCATATGTTTAGTACTCTAGTAGAGGCTCGTAGATGCGCATGTGTGGGTAGTATGATATGGTCTCCAGGTACATGTATGCGTATATGTGTATATACTATTTTGATGGCCTAAAGGTTTATGTTTATAAAAGTCGTCAAGTTTCCAATAATGATATGTTTCCATGAATTGAGCGTATATTATGTATGAAAGGTTACGGGCAATGGGACGAGTGGTGTTCGGTGGTTAGCCCCGGATACCCGTCGCGGCCCGTAGTTCGAGTCGTGACAGAAGTGGTATCAGAGTAGTTCAGTCCTAGGAAGTGTCTGCGAGCCGTGTCTAGTAGAGTCTTGTTTATGGTGTGTTGCGCGCCACGCTAATAAACAAGGGGCTACAGGGCATTTAGGAAAAATGACCATCCTTCTTCATATGAGATCGTGCGATAGAGCCGTGTATAAGATATACCCCTCCCTAACGAATGTGCTATGATTTCAGAAATGCCGCCAAAAGCTAAAGCCGCCCAGAAGGGCAAGACTACGACAAAGAGGCGGGCGGAAAGAGAGCCGCCTATGAATATAGATGAAGGAGAGTCACGTCATGAGGCTTTATCTAATGCCTCCACTACTTCTCCTATCACAGAAGGACAAGAAGGGGCTTCCGTTCGAGCTCCTATTCCTCCAGTTCCTCCACCGGCTGCTTCGGGTCAACAAGTAGCCGAGGCTAATAATTTATTGACACAATTGGTTGCCGCTCAGGCACAAAGGCAAAATGCGGGCCCAAGTGATCGTTCATCTAGTACTAGAGCCCGTGACTTCATGAGCCTTAATCCGCCGGAATTATTTGGGTCCAGGCCAGATGAAGACCCGCAAGGCTTTATTGATGAAATGTTGAGGACGTTGCGGATTATTCATGCTTCTGAGATCGAATCAGTGGAGTTGGCATCATATCGACTCCGAGATGTGGCGGTCTTATGGCACAATAGTTGGAGAGCATCGAGGCAAGAAAATGCGCCTCCTCCCGTGTGGCAAGAATTTGTTGACGCTTTCATTCGCCACTACTTACCTCCCGAGGTCCGCCGAGCTAGAGCGGATAGATTTTTGAATCTAAAGCAAGGGAATATGAGCGCCCGGGAGTATAGCCTTCAATTCAACTCCTTGGCTAGGTATGCCCCGACCATGGTGGCGGATATGGGAGATCGGGTGTACAGGTTTGTGAGTGGCTTAGGGCCACATTTATTTAAAGATTGTTTAACAGCCTCATTACAAGACGGGATGGACATTTCCCGAATTCAAGCCCATGCTCAAAATCTAGAAGGGCAAAGAACCTCCGCAGAGGGGTGATCGTGATGCTGATAGAGGGCAAGGCAAACGGGCGAGATCTATGGGCACAGGAGGTAATTATAGAGGTGGACCCAGGCCGACATATTCCGGGCACTCAGGCTAGTCAGTGACGAGTGCACCTCCCTGGTTTACAAGCAGAAGATCTGATCGTTCTATCGATCCCGGGACGAGGTCGAGTTCGAGGCCCCGAGGTTCCCCGATTTGGGGGAGATTATAGCCGGAGACCACCGGTTCCCGATGCGGTCGGTGCAGAAAATTGCACTCGGGGCCATGTCGCCGGGGCACGGATGCATGTTATAATTGTGGGCGGATAGGACACTTGGTGCGGGCGTCCCTCGAGATATGGCGAGAGGTGGGGCTCGGCCCGCGGGGGTCGGCGGCGGGTTCTTCTTCCGTACGCCCGACGGGGGCGTACTCCCGGTTTTCGGCGAGGCCGAGGTAGAGGCCGAGGGGGAGCATCTACTTCGGTGCCCACACGGCCCGTTTATATGCCTTAGCCGGACGGCAGGATCTCAAGTCGTCCCCAGATGTGGTTACAGGTATATTGTTTGTATTTTTTTATGATGTGTATGCATTGATAGACCCCGGGTCCACGCTGTCTTATATTACTCCATATGTTGCTAATCGTATTGGGGTGAAGCCCGAGCCGATTGAACCTTTTGAGGTATCTACTCCGGTTGGTGATCCCGTGATAGCGAAACAAGTATATAAAGATTGTATAGTTGTGATATGTGATCGTCAGACCAAGGCTGATTTAGTTGAGCTTGAAATGTTAGACTTTGATGTAATTATGGGTATGGATTGGTTGGCCTCATACTATGCTAATGTCGATTGCCGAATGGAATTAGTTCGATTCCAGTTTCCGGGAGAGCCCGTGCTTGAATGGAAAGGTAATACAGCAACTCCAAGGGGTAGGTTTATTTCCTACCTTAAGGCAAGAAAGATGATAGCTAAAGGCTATATTTACCATTTAGTCCGAGTTCATGACACGGAGGCAAAGCCACCGACATTCCAATCTGTCCCGGTGGTAAATGAGTTTCCGGATGTATTCCCAGATGAGCTCCCAGGTCTTCCTTCGGAAAGGGAAATTGAATTCACTATTGATGTGTTGCCAGATACTGAGCCTATTTCTATTCCTCCTTATCGAATGGCACCGCAAATTGAAGGAATTAAAGGCCCAGCTGAAAGATTTGCTTGAGAAGGGGTTTATTAGACCCGGAGTTCCTCTCCGTGGGGAGCACCGGTTATTTGTGAGAAAGAAAGATGGCTCCCTACGAATGTGTATTGATTACGGCTAGGCGGTGAATAAAGCGACGATAAAGAATAAGTATCCTCTTCCGAGGATTGACGAATTATTTGATCAGCTGCAGGGTGCCAAGTGGTTTTCTAAGATAGATTTGCGATCGGGTTATCATCAAGTGAGGGTCAGAAAAGAAGATATCCCCAAGACGGCTTTTAGAACAAGATATGGTCATTATGAATTCCGAGTGATGTCGTTTGGGCTAACTAATGCTCCGGCGGTATTCATGAACTTAATGAATAATGTATTCAGGCCTCTCTTAGATCTATTTGTGATAGTATTCATTGATGATATTTTGGTGTATTCTCGCACGAATCGAACACGCGGACCATCTACGCATTGTTCTTGGCATTCTACGAGCTCGAGAACTGTATGCTAAATTTTCAAAGTGCAAGTTCTGGTTAAACTCGGTGACATTCTTGGGCCATGTGATTTCAAATGAGAGCATTAGAGTCGATACTCAGAAGATTGAAGCAGTAAAGACTTGGCCGAGACCTACGACACCCACGAAAGTTTGCAGTTTTCTGGGATTGGCAGGCTATTATAGAAGGTTTGTAGAGGGTTTTTCATCTACCTCATCTCCGTTGACAAAGCTAAACTAGAAGTCAGCAAAATTTCAGTGGAATGATGCTTGTGAGCGTAGCTTCCAAGAGTTAAAAGACAGATTAACCTCAGCTCCAGTTTTAACACTTCCAGAAGGGTCGGATGGTTATGTGGTATATTGTGATGCTTCCGATGTGGGGCTAGGTGTGTATTAATGCAGCATGGAAAAGTCATTGCGTATCTTCGAGGCAATGCGGAAACATGAAAAGAACTATCCAACCCATGATCTCGAATTGGGCTGTTTATTCATGCATTGAAAATGTGGAGACATTACTTGTACGGCGTACATGTCGATATCTATACAGACCATAAGAGCCTTCAATATATTTTCAAACAGAAGGAGTTGAATCTGCGACAGAGGCGGTGGTTAGAATTATTGAAGGATTATGATGTCAATATTTTATACCACCCCGGGAAGGCAAATGTAGTAGCTGACGCGCTTAGTCACCGATCAATGGGCAGCTCATGTGAAGTTCCCCCAGAGAAGAAAGAGCTGGTTCATGAACTTCACCAGTTGGCGAATCTTGGAGTGTGTATAATTGACTCAGGTGATGCAGGAATTAGCGTTAATGATCCTACAGTTTCATCCTTGGACGCAGAAATAAAAGAGCGTCAAGGCGAGGATCCCAAATTAGAATATTATAAAGGTGTGAAATTCCCAAAAGAAAGGTCACCATTTGAAGTCTCGGCAAATGGGGTTCTCAGGTATCAGAATAGACTATGTGTCCCGAATGTGGCAGACCTACGTCACCGAATCCTAGAAGAAGCTCACTACGCGCGGTATTCTATTCATCCCGGAACGACAAAGATGTACCATGATCTTTAATCGACGTATTGGTGGGATGGCATGAAAAGAGACATAGCAGAATTTGTAGCCCAATGTTCGAATTGCCAGCAAGTAAAGGTAGAACACGAGAAGCCAGGTGGATTATTGCAAGCAATGGAAATTCCTACGTGGAAATGGGAAGTGATCAATATGGATTTCGTTGTAGGACTACCTCGTTCCCGAAGTAAGTATGATTCTGTATGGGTGATCGTGGATAGATTGACAAAGGCCTCATTTTCTCCCGGTCGAACTACGTATTCGGTCAAGATTATGCAAGGTTATATCTTAAGGAGATTGTGAGGCTTCATGGTATTCCAATATCTATCATTCTGAGACAAAAGGAGTACAATTTACGGCTAAGTTAAATCCTTCCAAGAGGGTCTAGGCACTCAAGTGAAGCTCGGACGGCATTTCATCCGCAGACTGACGTTCAAGCCGAGCGCACTATACAGACCTTGGAGGATATGTTAAGGGCATGTGTTTTGGATTTTGGTGGTAGTTGGGATGACCACTTACCCTTAATCGAATTTGCCTATAACAACAAAGTTACCATTCCGAAGATCCGGATAGCTCCGTATGAAGCTTTGTATGGAAGAAAGTGTAGATCTCCGATTGGATGGTTTGACGTCGGAGAAGTGCGGTTGATAGGCCCCGAATTAATTCAACAAGCGGTGGAAAAGTCAAAATGATCCGAGATCGATTATTGACGACCTAAAGTAGCCAAAAGTCTTATCGGACAACCGCCGACGAGATCTAGAATTTCAAGTCAATGATTGGGTGTTCTTGAAAGTCATTACCGATGAAAGGAGTGATGAGATTTGGCAAAAGGGAAAGTTGAGTCCGCGATATGCCTGACCCTATAAAGTCATTCGTAAGGTGGGTCAAGTAGCATATGAGTTAGACTTGCCTTGTAACTTGAATTAGTTCATCCGGTATTCCATGTCTCAATGCCCGCAAATGTGTTGGAGATCCTACAAAGATTGTGCCGGAGATGATGTCCGGAGTTACGGCGTAGAAGCTAACTTACGAAGAAGTACCTATTGCCATATTAGACAGGCAAGTACGATGACTTCGGAATAGAGAAGTAGCTTCGGTCAAAGTCTTGTGGCACAATAATAATCGGGAGGAGATGACTTGGGAAGCGGAAGAAAAGATGAAATCCACATATCCGCACTTATTTCAACCCCCAGAGGAGACATATGATGAAACATCGGGATAATAAGGTATGTATGCTTTACTTTTATGTATATGGGTCATGTGTGGCCAATCTATATTGTTATTGTGTTGTAGCCCTGTAAGGCAATGATATTATGGGTCACAGACGGATGGTATCGCCATATTACGAGGAAACTCGGCGAAATTTTTCTAGGATTCCCGATGATTTAACATTCGGGGACGAATGTTCTAAAGGGGGGGAGAATGCTACACCTCAGAAATTCACCTTAGTAAACAGGTGTATAATCTCGTGAAGGACATGATGTATATGAGGTTTAGATGAGCAAGGAGTAGTAATCGATAGTCCTAATTAAGATTTCCAAAGACATTCGAGTCGAAGCAAGAAAGTTGTTAAGGGAATCGAGTTCTAAGTTAGTGTATTGGACGCAAACTATGAGTATGGGGTTAAGGATACCTTAAGGATGTTGTGGAGAAGAGTTATGACGTCCCCTAGATTACTAACGAAGTGATAAACAAGTGCCAAGAAGGTTTCATAAGGATTGGAGATCAAACGAAACGACGGGAACCATTCCGGTGGAACTGTGAGTTCCACGGCCATGTTCCACGGACAGCACCATGTTCCACGGCCCGTTGATGTGTCCGTGGAACAGCCAGCAGAAAGAGTGGCTGGCTGGCCATTAACCACGACTAGTTCCACGACCAACAAAGGGTTCCACGGACCGTGAAGCTGTCCGTGGAAGTCCCACTCGGCTGAACCTCTCAAGTCTTTAAAAGTGAAGCCCACTTCATTTATTTCATTTCCCATACACGACTTCAACTTCTCCACACCTCTAGAACTTTCTAAACATTTCATCCACAAGAAAACTAAGTGAATCAAGGATCAACAACAAGAAATCAAGAGAATCAAGCTTAAGAAACTCCATTAAAGCTACCAAAGTCAAGGAATTCCAAGAGAGAAGAAATAGTTTTGTGCTAGAAGGTGTATCATCATTCAAGGTTTATTCCTCTACCATTTGAGGTAAGTTTCATAAACTTTACATGTTGTTTGAAGTATTATTAAGATGAAACACTTAGATTATGAAAGAGTATGGAAAATGGGTTATAAATGGGTGAATAATGTCATTGTTGAATAGTAGTGGAGGTGAATCATGAAAATGATTATGTGGAGATTGTGAATGTGTTATAAATGATATTTAGAACATGAATTAAGTATTGGATATGAAAGGATACGACGATGGACTTTAGTCATGAATATGGAGGATTGAAGTAGAATTGTGAGGTACGAATTATACGAATAAATGACGATTGATGTTAGCGATATTGTGATGATTGTTATAAATGTTGGGAGTTGATATGGAATATAGCGGAAAGTAGTATAAACAAAGGAACCGCTGCCCAATTTTCTTTAGCCTTAAGAGGCATGGTTTTATAATTACCTAGCTAACGACGATACGAACTCTCTTGAAGGTAAAGACGAGGACGTTAAAGGAGAACGAGCAAGCTACAAAGTAGTTAACGACAAAGGTATGTGAGGCATTACCCTTCCTTCCAAGGCATGAATCTTATGCATGATTTTCCTCTTCCTTCACGAATCTTCTACGTTCCTAGAGATGAAAAGTCTAAGTTCATGAGTAGCGAGACTGGATAAGAAATACGCTATGAATGTAATAAAGACTCTAGAGACCACGATATGGTGTTATTACGAGATCAATAATGATGATCACGATCCATTGGCATTCTTTCTTATATGCACTCACCTTATATTGTAAATCCTCCCAAGGTGAGATATGACGCTTATGCTTATTCCATAACATGACCGGGGGTTTACGACCTTACGTCATCCCGACATAAACATAGCAGCTCTTAAGCTTAATGTATGTATATGTCTATGTAACTAAGGATGCTAAACTATTGTAAAATTATGATAAGTCACGATACGTCCATGAATTGAATGTTAATGATGACAAGTATATAAATTGCATGGTATGTGTGATAATGTGATTCCACCGCGCCTAATTGGCCGGAAATGTCACCGCTACGGCGGGCTGCTATGATTCCACCGCGCCTAATTGGCCGGACATGTCACCGCTACGGTGGGCTGCTATGATTCCACCGCACCGAGAAAAGGGCGGACATGTCACCACTAGCTGGTGCATGATGGGATGGTTACCGGACGCGGGTAACGATATGATGATGTATGATTGATGTGACGATGCTTGCATGCTATGATAATGTATGTGATGTATTTATGTATGATGTATGTACATGAAATCGGCTCATATGTAAAGAGTGTACGGTGTTATATTCTCACCTCATGACTTAGGATTTCCCGATTATGCTTATTTCATTTCTCGCCTCATATACTCGGTAACATTCGTACCGACGTCCTTTCTTCGGACGACGTGTTCATGCCCACGGGTAGGCGGGAGACGGTGCCGATCCCTAGGAGCCGAGTCGATTAGTGAGCACTCCATCATCCGAGGGTGCTATTGATTATTCTTTTGGTACATATTTGTATATTCATATTTTAGGCATGACGGGGTCCTGTCCCGTCCATATGTTTAGTACTCTAGTAAAGGCTCGTAGATGCGCATGTGTGGGTAGTATGATATGGTCTCCAGGTACATGTATGCGTATATGTGTATATACTATTTTGATGGCCTAAAGGTTTATGTTTATAAAAGTAGTCAAGTTTCCAATAATGATATGTTTCCATGAATTGAGCATATATTATGTATGAAAGGTTACGGGCAATGGGACGAGTGGTGTTCGGTGGTTAGCCCCGGATACCCGTCGCGGCCCGTAGTTCGGGTCGTGACAAATATGGTCCCATAGTGTTCATGCATACGTATGTATATATATGTATATGTATTATTTTGAAGACCTAAAGGTTTATGTTTATAAAAGTAAAATCGTTTTCAATGGTGATAATTTCCATGATTGTATGCGTATATTATGAATGAGGTTATATGGGTAATGGAACGAGTGGTGTTCGGTGGTTAGCCCCGGATACCCGTCATGGCTCGTAGCTCGGGTCGTGACAAGAACCCCATCTCCAGAAATCTCAAATGATGACTTCTCCTTCTGAGGGAGTGTATTTCTGTAATGAATTAGCCTGGAATCTTCGTATTGTCGCTCTTTCACTTCCACTACTAGCGACGACACCGCTGAATTTTGAATGATAGCTCCCATACGACCTGAGTCCACTACTCGAACTCCTAGGCTAGCTAACTGTTGGAGCTCACGAGCTATCTCTCTTTTCTCTGGTTGAACATCACATAAACTCCCCATGGATCTATGGCTAAGAGCATCAGCCACCACATTTGCTTTTCCGGGATGATATAGGATGTTAACATCATAGTCTTTCAACAATTCCAACCACCGTCGTTGCCGTAAATTCAATTCTTTCTGCTAGAAGATATACTGAAGGCTCTTATGATCTGTACAAATATCAACGTGGACGCCGTACAAATAATGCCTCCACATCTTCAATGCATGAATCACTGTAGCCAATTCAAGATAATGGGTCGGATAATTTTTCTCATGTTTCCGTAACTGCCTTGAAGCATACGCAATCACCTTACCATGTTGCATTAACACAAAGCCTAGCCCAACGCCTGAAGCATCACAATAGACAACATAACCTTTCAATCCCTCTGAAAGTGTCAGGACTGGGACAGAAGTTAATCTATCCTTTAGCTCTTGGAAACTACGTTCACAAGCATTTGTCCATTGAAACTTAGCTAATTTCTGGGTTAACTTCGTGAGCGGTGTAGAAATAGAAGAAAAGCCTTCTACAAATCTCCCGTAATAACACAGCGTTTCCGTAAAACTACGAACCTCCATAGGTGTTATAGGTCTTGGCCAAGTCTTCACAGCCTCAATCTTTTGGGTATCTACCCTAATGCCATCGACTGAAATAATATGCCCCAAAAAGGTCACTGAGTTCAACCAAAACTCACACTTAGAAAATTTAGCAAATAACTCTCGAGTTTGAAGAACTCTAAGAACAATACGCAAATGATCCCCATGTTCTGCCTCGGACCCAGAATATACTAGGATATCATCGATGAACACAATCACAAATAAATCTAGGAAGGTCGAACACATTGTTCATCAAATCCATAAATACTGCCGGTGCATTGGTTAGCCCAAACGACATTACCCGAAACTCAAAATGGTCGTATCTGGTTCTGAAGGTTGTCTTAGGAATATCTTTCTCCCTAACTCGCACCTGATGATACCCAGATCTCAAATCTATCTTTGAAAACCATTTGGCGCCTTGTAATTGATCAAATAAGTCGTCAATCCTTGGGAGTGGATATTTGTTCTTGATCGTCACTTTATTCAGTTGCCGATAGTCAATGCACATTCGCAAGGAGCCATATTTCTTTCGGACAAACAACACGGGTGCTCCCCACAAGGAGGAACTAGGCCTAATAAAACCTTTCTCAAGCAAGTCCTTCAATTGCTCCTTCAACTCTTTCAACTCTGCGGGAGCCATCCTATAAGGAGGAATAGATATGTGCTTTATATCTGGTAGCACATCAATAGCGAAATCGATCTCCCGCTCTGGAGGGAGGCTTGGAAGCTCTTCAGGGAATACATCCGGGAACTCATTCACTATTGGGACAGACTGAAGAGTTGGCGGTTCAGTTTCTACATCTTGGACCCAAACTAAATGGTAAATACAACCTTTTGTGATCATTTTCCTTGCCTTTAGGTAGGAAATAAACCTACCTTTCGGGGACGCAGTATTTCCCTTCCATTCTAAAACTGGTTCTCCCGGAAACTAGAAGTGAACTATTTTCATTCTACAATCAACATTGGCATAGCAAGAAGCCAACTAATCCATGCCCATGATAACGTCAAAGTCCACCATTCTTAACTCATGTAAATCAACCATAGTACGATGGTCACAAATCACAATTACACAATTTCTATATACTCGACTAGTTATTACCGATTCACCAACCGGTGTAGATACCTCAAAAGGTTTGATCGACTCCGGTTTAACCCCAAACCAACCCGTAATATATGGAGTAACATATGACAATGTGGAGCCTGGATCTATCAAAGCATATACATCATGAGATAATACCGATAATATACCTGTGACGACATCGGGAGAAGACTCAAGATCCTGGCATCCAGCCAATGCATAAATATGGTGCTGAGGGCCATTAGAACTGGGGGCTCTCCCTCCTCGCCTACCATGGGCCGGCCGCACGGTGAACTCGGCCCTGCCAGGGCGTATAGATGATGAAGACCCAACTGCCGACCCTGAAGGCTGAACTCTACCCCTGCCACCAACCGAGGGGCAATTACGCATGATATAGCCTGGCCGATAGCATGCGTAGCAAACCTCTGAACCTAGTTGACACTGGCCCTAATGTGACTTTCCGCACTGGGAACATCGTGGCACAGGTGGCCTTACCTGACCCGAATCACCCCTGAACTGAGGACCCGAGCCCCTAAAACTCTAACTCGGCCGGAAATAAGTAGATCTATCAAATCTCTGGCCTGTAAACCGTGGAGGTGCACTAGTCATAGAATGGCCTGAATACCTAGAAAACTGTTGTCTTTGCCCACCTCTAAACTCACTTCTTTACTGTTGTTGGCTTTCCTCTAAATTTTGGGCATGGGCTTGAATGCGCGAAATATCCATGTTGTCCTGAAGGGACGCAATCAATCATCTATCCATCAGATGTGGCCCTAGGCCTTTCACAAATCGGTGGACTTGGTCACCCATATCCGCTACCATGTCCGAAGCATACTGTCACGACCCAACCCCGTAGGCCGTGACTAGTGCCCGAGCTAGGCACTCGTACCCTCTGCTAACCATCACCAACTCATAGCAAGCATATTAGGAGCTTATACATACAAAAGGCATGGTGAAGCATATACGTATATACTTATCATACAAATAACCTGGAATGTACAGAACGCAGACGCAACTGACTATACTACCCACAACCCACAGACATGTCTACAGACCTCTAAGAGTAATAACAGAATCATATGACGAGACAGGGCCCCGCCGTACCCCTGAATAAACATGTATACACATAACAGAAAAGTCTGTACCAAAATGTGGGCAAGGGAGCACTCCAACAGCAGAATAGAGGTCCTAAACTGGTGGCGCTCCGAAATGATTGTCTGTACCTGCGGGCATGAAACGCAGCCCCCGAAGAAAGGGGGTCAGCACAGAATATGTACTGAGTATGTAAAGCATGGAATACAATAAATGGGATCATAACTGAACTGGGGTTTACAAAACAAGTATAGTAAGTAGAAAAATCAGAAGACAGAAAATCAGAAGACTTGCCTTTGAATCATATATCATGTATGTCCGTGTCATATCATAATGTCATCATATATGCATACCGTACCCGGCCCTCTAATGAGGGACTCGGTGAGTGAAATCATATAATCATCATACATAGCCATCATGTAATCATATATATATACATATATACCGTACCCGGCCCTCTAGTGAGGGACTCGGTGAAATGTCATATGCATACCGTACCCGGCCCTATATGAGGGACTCGGTCGTACCCGGCCCTTTCGGGACTCGGTGAAATATCACATACATGCCGTACCCGGCCCTCTGGTGAGGGACTCGGTGAAATATCATATACATACCGTACCCGGCCCTCTAATGAGGGACTCGGTGAATAATGCCCAAAAGTCTGTGCACGAATACATACCCGGCCCGGGACTCGGTGAATGATGTAACCATGGCATGCACGAGCGGAGTAGTGAGAAACCATATGCATACAGATCATCATTATCGGCTCGACAGAATGATCAAACGAACTTTCATTTAAAGGCCAGAGAATAGTCAAATTACGTTTCCTCTGAATGTCGCTCGGGATCATATCAATTAGGACTTTAGATGTCATAGGTACGTATCCAAATCGTATGAAGTAGATTATGGAAATCAAGATCATAATCATCGTTACAGACTCGGTAGATAATTAAGTAATAGTCGCTCGAGGGTTAAAACGATAATCGTATTAAGTTCTTTCAAAAGAAACCGTTACAAATGAACACAGAAAGGTCTCGGGGCCCATGGACGAGCATCAAACCAATCCGGGCCCGCTTATGAAGATTAGGATTATTACTTGTTATGGAACCTCCTACGAACGTTTCGAGGCGATCCGAGCTCGTCTGCGAAAGTTACGGTCGTTCGTAGTTACGGAACATTTTTAAAAGCAGAAATCCTTTACACAAACAATCTTCTTATGCAATATTCAAAAATCCAACCGTAGGAACCATAGCTCATCTATATCAAACATATGAATATCAAGGGATGGTTAAGAATCGTAATTATGCTCGGATCGTGAGAATAGAGTCACCTCGGAATCATGTCATAACCTACTTGGATCTAAGACATGCCAAAAGAAAGGAAAGACAAGCTTTACATACCTCGTCTATTCTCGAAGCTAATCCAATCTTACGTCGCGAACTTCCCAAGATCTACTGTCACACCTCGATCTTACTAGGGTGTGATGGGCACCCGACCCCATATTCGGAGTCGAGCGAACCCACTGACTCTTATTGCACGTATGAACTTATGAATCAGTTAGAAATGAATACATAGAAATTTTTTTCCATAAGTAAAATCTGACATCACATAAGACTCGTGACACGAAACATAATAACATATCTAAGAATCGGAGCCGCCATGTATCGACAACCTAATACCCACGACTCGTCTCGCAAAGTCTCTAACTTCGAACAAAGCATCATAGCATCTATACTCTGACTCGGCAGCACTCCGGGACAAGTGGAGCCTACCAACTCTGCTGGAACATCCTCTATGCTAGATTCAGCTCATCTGCGCGTACCTGCGCGGCATGAAACGCAACCCCGAAGAAGGGGTCGACGAGCAATGTACCGAGTATGTAAGGCATGAAAAATAATACAAACAGGAATATAAGTATGAACAACAATACCATGGGATCATAGAACATGTGATGAGATAAGAGGATAACTTTTGTACATGTGAATGCCTTTTATTGGATACCATGCATGCTTGTTTTTCCTTTTTAGAAAAAAAACATTTCATAGACATAGAAAATAGAACTTATGTCATGTCATGTCGTGTTATATCATATCAAGTCATAGTGTATCATGTAGTATCATAGCACCGAACAGCGTCGGCTCGCCCACATTGCGCCGAAATACTCCGGCTCGCCCATAAATCCCGCGTCCGGGCATCCCGCGTCCGGGTGATAAGCTCGGACCGTGTGGCAATGAAGCATGTTTCCTTCCCATTTCCCCCACGTATCCTTTCCCCCACCCCATGTTCATGTACATTTTTCATATACATATGTCATATAAGCACGGGGAGAGCCCAAGAAAATCATGTAACCATCGGAGTGACGTAAGGTCGGAAACCTCCGATTGTATTATAGAATAGCTATGGGGCGCTTGCCTCAAAGAAGGAACGATTAATATAAGGCGAGACTATTAATGAAGAGTAATATCATAAGAAAACATAAACCAGGATCAAGGCCTCGTTTCGTATACTTGGAATCTTTAAAAATAGACATTATTCATGAATAGAGAGTTGAGAGTTCAAGAAATAGCTTAACGTTCTCATCTCGTCAGAATCATGAACTTGGAACCTTTAATCATAGAATCATCATGGTCATATTCTTCATGTAAACATTTTCTTCCTTGACATCATCCATGTCATTGTAGAACATGTTCATCGTCATTGTTGTAAAACTTACTTTGTCATAAACCTTTGTTCTGGGAAAATACGAGCACTTTGGAAAACATTTACTAGCTATCGGGGGAGAAGAATTATGCCTTGGAATCAATGGATTAGTTAAAATACTATTGTTTAGTAATCGGAATGATAACCAAAAGTTTTCCTGTAATTATAGTACGAAAATAAACCAAACGGAACAATAAGAGTGAATTCGGGAATAGTGGGCCCACCTCGAGTCAGCTGAGGTGGCGTACGCAATTTACGTACGTTAGGCTTCATGGAGTCACTTATGAAGGTCTAAGGGTCACTCGGTTCCATTTGGCCAAGTTAGAGATGTTTAAACAATTATTTCAATAAAACACACCAAACTTAATTCAATTCTATTGAATGGAAAAGGAGCAATTTCAAGTTCGGATTTCTAGGAATGGGATCATCCCCGAGGCGCGTATTCAAGCCTATTATGTCTAAGACATGCCAAAGAAGAGAGGGTGAAGCCTTACATACCTTTTCTGCTTCGTTTGCGACTCCAAATTCAAGTCCCAAATTCGCCAAAATCTACAAATTGGTCACATTTACCCAAACATTAATTAGGGCATTTAGGAGTTGATTCTTTAAAGCAACACTTTATCTAAAATTTTGGCAGCATTTCCCCTGAAAATACACCGTCCCCAAGAATCTATCTTGGCCAATTTCGATCAACAACAATCCCGGGAATTCAACCCGGCCAAATTATTAACAACAATACCAACAATTGTACCAACAGCATCAACAATCCTTTCAACGTACATTCCAACATTAGTAGCTCTTTTTACATAATCCAACAACATTTCCTTCCTTCCATACTCATGAAATATAACCATCACACATTAACAATATCATTCATGTAAATACAAGGAACCATACTAACATTACATTAACTTCTCCAACAACCCATAACCAATTTCCATTTCATTTCCAACCATTAGACCTTCGTTTTTCATCATGAAATTCACAATACAACAACTAAAATATTAACTAGGATCAATTTACTACAACTTACCAAAACATCACCATATTCGGCCACCACCACAACATGCATATTTTTATGAGTTTTCCATTCATTTTTATACATTACAACAACAACCAACATACTACATAAAATCAATCCATTCTTCCTATACCACAACACATACTCACGGCCACAACCATACACCTATATATTTCATGAATTTCATCCATGTTCACACTCCACAACATTCACCACCCATGCATACATATGAAAATGAAGAGTAAACCTTACCTTCTTCCTTGATTCTTCACTTGGCTAGAACTTGTCACTTATATGAATATAGGTCTTTCTTGCTCCAATGAACACTCCATGTTGTAGAGGACCTTCCATTTAATAGGAAAACTAGGAGAAAATAATTTGTCTTGATCAACTTCATGGACTCCATTTTTTTTTTCACCATGGCCGAACCCCTCCTTGTTCCATTCTCTCTTCTTCTTTTTTTTTTTTTTTTTTTTTTTTTTGCTTGTCTTCAATTAAAGGATGAGCTCTTTTATATATATATATATAACTTCTCAAGCATGTGAGGGGCACATGCCCCTCTCTCAATTTCTCTAGATTTTTCCTTTCTTTTCTTGAATTTCCTAACATGGTCAAAGAAGGCCAAATGTCTTCTTTTGTACACTTTAATCCCCATTAATTTAAATATAGCACACACCACATATGCCATACGGCCATAATGGCCCTTTCTTGAATTTTCTTGAATATTTGCGAAATTACCATTTTACCCCTAGGCTTCCATAATATTGCCATGCTCCATTTTGCGAATTTTCCTTTTTGCCCTTAACCTTTCCCAATATTCCCACACTAATAATGTCCATAAATATTGTTCATAAACAACTTGTACATTAGAATAATTTTGGAGAATGGTCTCGCCCTTAACTTTCCACGTCGACTTTGAAATTTTCAAACGTACAAAATACGGGCTATAACATCTACAATATGCCATTAAGTACCAAACATTAGCTAAGAGCATTTAGGAACCCGATTCCAAACGAATACCAAATTCTACAGAAAATTGGGCAGCATCTCCCCTATAAATGTAACACCCCGAGAATTCAACTCGGCCAAATTCATCAACAACCATACCAACAACATACTAGCAACATCAATAGTCAATTCACAACGTATTCTCATACTAGTAACTCTTTCCCACATACTTCAACATTTCATTATATTCAATTCGACTACTCGCATACAAGTCAACATAAACGCTCACACATTCAATTACTAATCCGAACCCATTCAAACAATATTCGAGAATGCTTTAAACAATTCATACAATATTTCAAACAACCCAAACAAAACTCCAACTCACCCGAAACCAAGCCAAACCCGAGAGCAACAACAACACTACCTTTCCTTCTTCCAAATTCATGAATTCCACCAACAATCCACACGTTAACAATGTTATTATCATCAATATAAAAGTCTACATAAGGGTCACATTGGCCAATAAAACAGCCCACGGCACTTTCAACTTCAATTTGATTCATTAAACTTTCATTTTCATTATAGAACTCACAACAACAACAACTAAAACAATATGCAACATCAATTTGTTCCTTGTCACACAACACCACCCATATTCGGCCAACACACCCCCCATGCAAATTTCATGATTTTCATTCATTTTCTACATACTACAACAACACACAAACATGCTAAATACAATCAAGCCACTACTCCTTCACCACCCACCTATACACGGCCACACACACACACACACGGCCACCCCCCAACATGCCATTTTTCATGAATTTCATTCACTTCCACATACTATATCATCTACAAATCATTCATAACACATGAGAAAAGAGATTGAATCTTACCTTAGCACTTGTCTTCTCAACTTAGCTAAACTTTGGGCCTTGAACAACTTATTGTTTTTGCTACTCCAACAAGCACTCTATGTTGTTCTTCACCTTCTAATGGATTGAAATGCTTAAGGAAATTATTTGTTTTTATCAATCTCTCTTTGCTCTCTCTTGATATGCTATGGCCGAATGGCCCTTTAGTTTCTCTCCCAATTTTTCTTGAAATTTCTAGAGTGATGAAGAGGGGAATTATGATGACTTAGTCATCTTTTGATCAACATATAAACTTCCATGTGGCCATGGCCCACACTACATGTGGCCGGCCACATGCCTCTATCTTTTTTTTTTTTTTTTTTTTTGAATTTTCAACTTTCCAAAAATAACTTTTGACCCCAAATTTTCTTAATAATCCATGCCAACAAACCATAAGCAATTTGTGCCTTGAAATAAAATCGTAGTTAAAATTCTCTACTTCGCCTCCCGGAATAGTCTTGTTCTTAACTTTTTATAGTTAGCTCGGATTATCCCGACGTACAAAATACGGGATATAACATCCTTCCCCCCTTTAGAACATTCGTCCTCAAATGTTCAACTAATCTCATAGAGTCTTATAAGGACCTCGGGGGTTTCCCTTTATTATCATAACATGCAATCTTATCTACCGATTATCTTTCTTCTTCATTTTTCCATTCGAAATTTCAAGTCGCCTCCTTCTTATTATTACTTCGCCCCAACATCTTAACCAAAGTCATGTCTTTAGTACGCAATATTTTTACCTTACAACAATGTAACAAGGTCCAAGACATATACTGAGTTAGACTCCTCCTCCTCGTCGAATCTTATTACGCCTATCGTGGAACACATAAGTTCGCCCTCTTTTGGTAGCCAACTCATTCTGACCATCTCGCCTAACCATCTTACACTCAACTCATAACACTTTAAGCACATTACCTCAGGTTATCTCTTTGTCTTTAATTCAAACTCTTCTATTATCCCTTCCTTTACACACTCCTCTAATGGTTTCACTTCGTACTACCGGAGGTTTCTCTAATTTTCCCTCCTATTACTTATAAACCGCGGTGTCATCAAAGAACAACCCTATTGTTCACATCTTGGTCTCTAATTCCACACCATGGTGTTGCCCTTCACAGCGTCTCCGTAAGTTGCTCGTGATCGTTCTTATTGTCGTATTCCCTTTTTAGTCTCTCGCTTTCTACTATCACATCATCCAAGGTCTCTCTGAATTCATTTTTCAAAGACTATCTCAACTACCATCCTAGTTTTCCGCCCCTTTTTACCCGAGTTTAGCTCTTACTGATTCGTCTCGGCAAGGAACCTTACCTGTGATCCGAATACCCGTGTCCGATATTTTGTAGTGCTAATTATCCCTATCCGGCACTTGCGTTCCTCGCACCCGCTTCCCCCCTTTAGGGGTGTACTTATACCATCGCCTGGCTATATTTTGCCCTATTTCCGCGTTTTTCCCCAATCTCAATTAGGCGGCATTTCTGTTCCGGCATCCTGATTCCCGTGCCGTTCATCTTCTTACTTCCATCTTCCTCCCTAAATTTTATTGAATTAGTACTTCCCAAGCTTAACTTGTAGTGGAAACAGCATCAACTCGCCTGAGACATTCATGCCATTTATTGTTCTTTTCACTTAAACTTCGTTGTCCTGTCCAATTAATGCCTTCCGAATACCGCCACATTAGTTGCCAGAACACAAATATCCACTAATATAGCCATGTACGGAACCTCTCGTGTATACCCATGTAGATATGATTACTACTATTTTGCTTACAAAATGTCCCCCAACCGCCATTCAAATTCACCCTAATTCTAACACTGTGACGCCCCCTCCTTTTCTTTTCACCGGTCTAACCCGCTCCGGCTTACGCGACTTCCTAAGGTTTTCGCCCTCTCTGTACATTCTAGTTTCCTTAGACTACTCTAGCTTCCCATTTGGCTCTCCTGTGGGTGATTTTATAGGATTTTTAGTAAACTTCCCAGGGGGTCACCCATCCTGAAATTTCTCTCACTCTAGCACGCTTAACCTCGGAACTCCGGTAAAATACGATGCTCTAATGCTAATATGATCGCTTCCGCCTCACCGCATGACCTTCGTCACATAATCTGGAGCGGGTTGAAATCTTACAAGGGTCCCGAACACTCTCATAACACAATTACTATTTTAGCCCTCTCTCGATCCTTAATATTCATTTCCACTTATAGGTACGACCATTTTCCGTCTTAAATCCCCAGATTCTCTGTGGCGACGGACACACCCTACTCACCATTATTGGTAAGTACTGGGTTATCGGTCTTTGGATTTCTACTTGTCACTATTAAGTAATATTCACACAATAAATACACATACATAAAAAAAATATTACAATAAAGGTTTATGTACCTGTACCCGCATCCGGTGTCGCCTCTGGGTCCTGCCTACTCGCCAAAGCATACATGCGGTTCGAAGGACCGCTAGAACTGGGGCTCCGCCGCGGCCTCTACCACGGCCCGCCGGGTGCTCGCATATCCCCGCCCCAGGGCGCATGACTACCGAAGAAGACGAACCGGCCGATCGACCCGCAGGGCCGGGCCGCACCACCTGAACCACCTCTGTACGGACACTCCCGCATAATATGGCCTGGACGGCCGCAAGAATAACAAGCATCAGTGGCAAAACGGCATTCCCCAAAATGAGGCTTACCACAATGAGAACACCGAGGCAAAGGAGGCCTCGACTGACCCGAACTCCTGCGCGTCTGTGAACCTGAAGCCCTGGAGCTCTGCCCGGCTTCTGAATACCCGGTGCTGTCAAATCTCCTACCCGGGAACTGTGAGGGTGCACGCCGCGCTGGCTGAGATGAATACCCAGTATACTGAAACTCCCCAGAATATCCCGCCGATCTAACCCTTTTGGGCTGGCCCCTATCATAATCTCTATCAGGCTGGCGCCCCCTGTGTCGATCCTCCATGCCCCGGGCATACGCCCGTACTCCGGCAATATCCATGCCGGCCGAGAAGCCATTGCCAAACAGCTATCAATCAAATACTCGTCCAGTCCCATCACATACTGATGTACTCTGTCGGCCATATTAGCCACAATGGTAGGCGCATATCTAGCCAGAGAATCAAACTCAAGGCTATACTCCCGAACACTCCTGCCACCCTGCCTCAAATGTAAGAATCTGTGAACCCTGGCTCGCCACGTCTCTGGGGGCAGAAAATTGTCACACCCTAATTTCCGACAGGGTGTGATGGGCACCCAACCTTTACTTAGGGCCGAGCGAACCCACTGACTCTCGTAATACACATAGTCATACTGGGCCCGCAAAACGTGACAAAATGCAGAAGGAAAATTTTCAAAGAACATCATACTTTTCGTCTTTTTCAAATCAAATAAAATCTGTAGTCATAACGAATCTGTAACATAATGCGTACTGATATATCGGCTTACATAGCCGATTACAAAACAAATCTGCAGCATAATGCATAATAATACATCGGCTTACGTGTACCGCTCACAAAACCGACATATCACACACACGACACCTGCCCTCGCAAAGTCTCTAACTTAACTCCGATACCATACAAAAGCATTCGACATCGGCAAGCCTCCGAGGAAATAGAGCTCGCCAATCCAAATTCCGGAACGTCTTCCGCTAACGTCATCTACTCATCCGTGGGTACCGCGCGCATGAAATGCAGCCCCACAAGAAAAGGGGGTCAGTACGGAATATGTACCGAGTATAAAAGCGTAAAATACGAAAGCGAAATCATAACCGAAGTCGTGGGTACGAAAGTGAGCATAATAATCCGAATACCGAAATACTTACATCTGACATACAAATCATACATAAGGGGTTCAGAAGGCAAATAGGATAATCATAATGTCAAAATGCTTCGCTTTCTTTTGAAAAACATTTCTGTCTCGTATATACGGAAAATCAAACATATCATATGAGCTGACATTAACCGAATGCCGAGGAACGTACGACCCGATCCATAAATAGTATAATAATGCCGAGGAACGTACGGCCCAATCCATAAATAACATAATAATCATAAACATACCGTCATATTATCACATGTCATATCGCATATCATATTGTATCATCAGATCATCACATATCATATCATCAAATCATCACATATCATATCACATACCACATACGGTCCGTAATGGACCCGGCGATGTAGGTGGTCGCCACTCCATCCGGACGCCACAACACATCATACTTCGGAAGATTTATATCTCCGAACATCTCACAAACCCGACATACCGCGGCCAGGAACCCAAATGTCATGTCGCGACCCGCGGTCAAATATCCAGCGGGAAATATCACATATCACATACCGCGGCCAAGAACCCAAACTTCGGTAATATCACATCATACTTCGAAATCACATCATACTTCGGAATCACATCATACTTCAGATTGTGCGCACGAAAATAACCGGCCCGGGATCCGGTGAAGGATGTCACAACAAATCGCACGAGCAGAATCGTAAGTAGCCATATGCATACAAATCATTATTACAAACTCAACAGAATAACTGAAGCGAACTATTATTTCAAAACCAAGACAATAGTCAAATCAGACTTTCTTCCAAATATCACTCGGGAACATATCAAACCAAACTTCAGAACCATAGTCAAGTACCAAAATCATAAGTATACGAATCGTTATTTCAGACTCAACAGACAAATATATTGTCATACTCGGGGGTCGGAAGAATAGTCATATTGAATTCTTTCAAAAATAGGTCATTAGAACCAAACGTAGAAAGTCACGGACCCACGGACGAGCGTCAACCCAATCCGGGCCCGCCTATGAAAATTAAGGTCATTACTCGTCATGAAATCATTGGCGAAGATATCAAAGCGATCCGAGCCCTTTCTTGAAAGTTACGGGCGTTCGTAGTTTCGAATTCGTTTAGGAACAAAATTCTTTTGAAAACAAACTTTTATGCAACTTTAGTAATTTAGTCATACAAAAGACATAAGGACCATAATCCAACTACAATAAAAATAGTGTAAGCGGACTGACATTTGAAAGTCGGGACAAAAGTTATATCAAACATCTTTCAGACGTCACCCGGAAACATATCAAACGTCATAAATATATCAAAGGACCATAGTTATACGCCAAACCAATCCGAGTCCGCCTCGGAAAGTTACGAACGTTACTCACTTTTAGGACTTTCTATGAACAAATCAAAGCCATCCGGTTACTTTTACGAAAGTTACGGGCATTTTCAAACATAAAATCCTTTCGGGACAACCGTATACATAGCATTTCAAATCCAATCGTATCAAAGACATACGGTCCATAACTTGACCACATTAAGGATGCCAACATCAAGAAGTAAATACGAATCATAAACATGTTCGGATTTTAAGAATGGAATTACCACCGAAGCTCATAACATATAATAGCTTAGCCATATCTAAGACATGCCAAAGAAGGAAAGGTAAGCTTTACATACCTCGGTCGCTCCCTAAGCTAACCCAACTCAAGTCTCGGCTCTCCAAGGTCTACGTAATGTCAATAGATATCGAACATTAGTTGAAGACATTTAGGAATTCAATTCCAAACGAACATCAAATTCTACGAAATTTCAAAAATTTTTCCCCGAAATACACCAACCCCGAGATTTCAACTCGGCCAAATTCATCAACAACAACACCAACAACCAAACTAGCAACATTAATATTCAATTCCAACGCATTCTAATATTGATGACTCCATTCTACATGATTCGACGATATTCATGTATATTCAATTCGACTTCATATATTCACATTAATATCAACGATCACAAGTTCACGTACTAATCCAAACCATTTAAACAAGATTCAAGAATGCTTCCAACAATCTACAAAATGGCCAAATCAGCCCATTCACTACATAATGAAACCCGAAACTTCCAAATGCCAGTGCCCGAGTCACCCAAACACACTCGTCGAACCCAAATACAAATATCAAATATCAAACATCGTCTCAAACACATCTCAAACTCAAACACATATATATCGAAAGCCGACAAGGCTAACAGATGGCACATCGGCCCAAAACATATAATATACAAACTCATCCGTACAGGGTAGGCACACAACCCACATATACGTCTACGTACCTCTAGACAAACCAACAAACTCATCCGACGGGACGGGCCCCGCCGTACCCCCGAACAAATACATACGTACGCGCGAACGAGTATAAACCAAAATGTGGGCTCGGGATAAAAGGAGCACTCCAACACGACGCAGATAGGTGTCCTAAGCGACGGATCATCAAACCGGGCGTACGTACCGCGGGCATGAAACGCGGCCCCCCGAAGAAAGGGGGTCGATACGAAATATGTACCGAGTATGCAAAGCGAAATACGGTAAATAAATCCGAGTCACACACACTCGAAACGAGTAAGTACCGAAAGTAAGTACCTTTCCAAAATGTCAAATGTTTATTTTTCAAAATACAAAGTATGCATAGGGCACGAAAAAATATGGTCGCCCGCCCGTCGTCGGCGCCATAACACGGATAACACCGAAGATTTCAAATCTCCGTATCCCCGAACACAACGCATCATCACAACACATCATAAGCCATATCACAAAGATAACTCCATAAACGGAACCCGGCCCTATGGCGAGGTCTCGGGAACCGTAACACGGCAAGATAGCTCCGAATATATATATCATAATGCGCACGACAACAAACCGGCCCGGAACCGGCGAAAGATGTACCAACAAACCGCACGAGCGAGTCGTGAGTAACCATATGCATAAAATCATTATCATAAGTTCAAAAAGTAAGTAAAATGATCATACTTGGGAATCGGGAAAATCGTCATACCAAACTCTTCCAAACGTCATCAGAAATGTACAAACGAAGGTCGCGGGACCCACGGACGAGTGTCAACCCGAGCCGGGCCCGCCTATGGAAATCATACTCATCACACGTCATACAACCTCCCACGACGATATCGAGGCAATCCGAGCCCTTAGTCGAAAGTTATGAGCGTTCGAAGTTTCAACATCGTTTAAGAATAAAACTCTTTTGAAAACCAAGTTTTTATGCAACTTTAAAAATCAATTTTTCCAACAACATTAAAAACCAATATTTTCTTACATCAACATACGATTACCAAAAGACAAACGCGAATCATCGCCATGATCGGATTATAAGAATGGAATTTCCTCGAGGCTCGTATTGTAGCCTATATTCAACTAAGACATGCCAAAAGAAAGAAAGGTTAAGCTTTACATACCTCGCTCGCACTCAACGCTAATCCAACTCAAACTTATATCTCGAACTCTCCAAGATCTACATAACATCAACAAATACCAACGTCAACCAAGCATTTTAGGAGTTCATTTCCAACTAACACATAATCCTACGGAAAATTGGGCAGCACTTCCTTTATAAATGGACCAACCCCGAGAATTCAACTCGGCCAGATTCAACAACACAACAATACCAACAATCATTCCAACAATATCCATAATCAATTCGAAACACATTCGAACATTAATAATCCTTTTCCACACATTCCAACAATATTCCAATTATACTTACTACAACTACATACTTACAAACCAACATGTAATCAAACTAACGCATATTCAATTATCGATCCAAAACCACTCAAACAACATTCAAGAACTCTTTAAACAATACACACAATATTTCCAACAATCCAACAAACACTCCAATCCACCCGAAATAGTCCCCAAACCCGAGAACCTCAACTCTAATGCATTTCTTGATTTCAAATCATAATTTACTTCAACAATCCACACTCTAATCATGCCATTTCCATAATCATAAAAATCACACTAAATATACAAAATCTTCCAAAACAGCCCATACACTTACAATACCAATTCGAATCATTCAACTCTTATTTCCAACATAGAATCCACATAACAACAACAACTAAAATTCCAAGAAAACTAATTCATTTCTTAACTCATACAAAAGGCCATATTCGGCCAACACACCATACATATATACTTTATGATTTTTCATTCATTCCAACACTCCACAATAATCAAACAAGCCACATAAACTTAATTCTTCACTTAGACACACAACACACATGCACACGGCCACTTTCCATGCTCACGGCCTCAACTTCAATCACCCAATTTCCATGAATTTCATCCATAACAACATACAACAACACACATAAACCTTCCATAACTCATAAAAACAAGATTAAACTTACCTTTCTTCACAAATCCTCAACTTGTCCAAAGTTGGCCAAGGATGAAAACGAACAATCCAACGCTTGAAACAACACCTCCACGTTACTAAGCACCCTCAAATTAGTAGGTTTGCATCAAAGAAATAATTTTGGGAAAGCTTGATCTTGGTCTTGGTTTTTTCCTCTCATGGCCGAACCCTTCAATTTTTCTCCACACTTCTTGATTTTTTTTCTAATGTCTTGAAATGATGATATAATAGTCCCTTAGTCATCTTCTTATTTCAAATAATGGCCAACCATGTGGCCATGGCCCACTCAAAGGTGGCCGGCCACATGGCCAAATTTTACTCCCTCTCTTTCTTTCAATAATAGCCATCTTCCCTTAATTCCATCTTTGGTCCCAAAGTTTCTTTAATGTTTCCATATCAATAACGTCATACATACTTAGGTCACACGACAAAATCGAAGGTCACACGTCCCGACTCCGTACCCCGGAATGGTCTTAATCCTAACTTATCATAGTTAACCGAATCGTCCCGTCGTTCAAAATACGGGATGTAACATCCTTCCCCCCTTTGGAACATTCGTCCTCGAATGTTCAACTAGTCTTATAAGGTCGCATAAGGACCTCGGGGAAGATTCCCGTTACCACCATAACACATAGTCGTACCTACCAATCATACTCTTTATCTCAACTTCGAACTCTTCTATTGCTCCTCGGCTTAGATTTCGTCTTTCAATTTTCCGTTCGCACATCATACTGCAATCCTAGCTTCTCATTTGTCACTTACATCGGAACTTACAAGATTTCCAAAAACTTCCCAGGGGGTCACCCACCCTGAATTTGCTCTCACCTCAAAGACGCTTAACCTCGGAATTCTGATGAAATACGATGTTTTTCCCCCAGTATAATCGCGTCCACCTCGTCGCACGACTTTCATTACATAATCTGGAGTAAATTGAAGCTCTAACAGATTTCCAAACGCTCTCACAACACACTTACTATTTTAACCCTCTCCAACCCTCGACACTAACTTCTCACCGACGGACATGCCTACTTCTCATTCCAAACACCCAAATTCTCTATGGCAACGACACACCTTGATCGTCGCTATTTACAAATACCCGACTATCGGCTTTCGGATCCCTACTTGCCGCTATCAACCAACATTCATACAACAAACACACATACATCAGATTATTATGGTAAGGGTTTGTATACCTGGACCCACATTCGGTGCCGTCTCTGGATCCCGCCTACCTGCCAAAGCGTATATGCGGTTCAAAGGACCGCTAAAACTGGGGACTCGGTGAACAGACTCATCATACCATATACGGTCCATAATGGAACCCGGCGGACAGAACGTGGTCGCCGCTCCATCCGGGCGCCACAGCACATCATACTTCGGAAGATTGCATATCTCCAAACACATCATACCCCATACCAGATCATATATCATATCACAGCCTCACAGGGCTCCCAACATCAACAACGAGACGAAAATAATAAACACACCTCGTATATGTCTTTCATACCTTTACTTACCTCGCGTGCTTGCAACTTCCAACATCGCTAATCACTTTCTCGTTATCAACACCATTCTTCTGCTAAATCAAAGATCAAAGTAAGGAATCTCATTTCCTATGACTTGGCTCTATGGCACGATCTAGGATCAGAAAGAAAGATAACACCCTAGATGCCCTGTAGCTTCCTGCTTATAGATGTGGTGCACAACACACCGATAAACAAGACTCTACGAGACACGGTCTGTAGACAATCCGAGGACGAACTGCTCTGATACCACTTTTGTCACGACCCAACCCCGTAGGCCGTGACTAGTGCCCGAGTTGGGCACCCAAACACACTCGTCGAACCCAAATCATACACAGCTGACTCACGCGCATACAAATATCAAACACTGTCTCAAACACATCTCAAACTCAAACACATATATATCGAAAGCCGACAAGGCTAACAGATGGCACATCGGCCCAAAACATATAATATACAAACTCATCCGTACAGGGTAGGCACACAACCCACATATACGTCTACGTACCTCTAGACAAACCAACAAACTCATCCGACGGGACGGGCCCCGCCGTACCCCACGAACACACACACACACATATGCAACGAACGAGTATAAACCAAAATGTGGGCTCCGGGATAAAAGGAGCACTCCAACACAAACAGATAGGTGTCCTAAACGACGGATCATCAAACCGGGCGTCCGTACCGCGGGCATGAAACGCAAATTTCCCCCCGAAGAAAGGGGGGTCGGTGACGAAATATGTACCGAGTATGCAAAGCAGAAATACGAGAAATAAATCTGAGTCACACACACTCGAAACAGAAGTACCGAAAGTAAGTACCTTTCCAAAATGTCAAATGTTTATTTTTCAAAATACAAAGTATGCATAGGGCACAGAAAATATGGTCGCCCGCCCGTCGTCGGCGCCATAACACAGCATAACACCAGAAGATTTCAAATCTCCGTATCCCCGAACACAACGCATCATCACAACACATCATAAGCCATATCACAAAGATAACTCCATAAACGGAACCCGGCCCTATGGCGAGGTCTCGGAACCGTAACACAAAGATAGCTCCGGAATATATATATCATAATGCGCACGACAACAAACCGGCCCGGGAACCGGCGAAAGATGTACCAACAAACCGCACGAGCAGAGTCGTGAGTAACCATATGCATAAAATCATTATCATAAGTTCAAAAAGTAAGTAAAAGGATCATACTTGGGAATCGGGAAAATCGTCATACCAAACTCTTCCAAACGTCATCAGAAATGTACAAACGAAGGTCGCGGGACCCACGGACGAGTGTCAACCCGAGCCGGGCCCGCCTATGGAAATCATACTCATCACACGTCATACAACCTCCCACGACGATATCGAGGCAATCCGAGCCCTTAGTCGAAAGTTATGAGCGTTCGAAGTTTCAACATCGTTTAAGAATAAAACTCTTTTGAAAACCAAGTTTTTATGCAACTTTAAAAATCAATTTTTCCAACAACATTAAAAACCAATATTTTCTTACATCAACATACGATTACCAAAAGACAAACGCGAATCATCGCCATGATCGGATTATAAGAATGGAATTTCCTCGAGGCTCGTATTGTAGCCTATATTCAACTAAGACATGCCAAAAGAAAGAAAGGTTAAGCTTTACATACCTCGCTCGCACACAACGCTAATCCAACTCAAACTTATATCTCGAACTCTCCAAGATCTACATAACATCAACAAATACCAACGTCAACCAAGCATTTAGGAGTTCATTTCCAACTAACACATAATCCTACGGAAAATTGGGCAAAGACTTCCTTTATAAATGGACCAACCCCGAGAATTCAACTCGGCCATTCAACAACACAACAATACCAACAATCATTCCAACAATATCCATAATCAATTCGAAACACATTCGAACATTAATAATCCTTTTCCACACATTCCAACAATATTCCAATTATACTTACTACAACTACATACTTACAAACCAACATGTAATCAAACTAACGCATATTCAATTATCGATCCAAAACCACTCAAACAACATTCAAGAACTCTTTAAACAATACACACAATATTTCCAACAATCCAACAAACACTCCAATCCACCCGAAATAGTCCCCAAACCCGAGAACCTCAACTCTAATGCATTTCTTGATTTCAAATCATAATTTACTTCAACAATCCACACTCTAATCATGCCATTTCCATAATCATAAAAATCACACTAAATATACAAAATCTTCCAAAACAGCCCATACACTTACAATACCAATTCGAATCATTCAACTCTTATTTCCAACATAGAATCCACATAACAACAACAACTAAAATTCCAAGAAAACTAATTCATTTCTTAACTCATACAAAAGGCCATATTCGGCCAACACACCATACATATATACTTTATGATTTTTCATTCATTCCAACACTCCACAATAATCAAACAAGCCACATAAACTTAATTCTTCACTTAGACACACAACACACATGCACACGGCCACTTTCCATGCTCACGGCCTCAACTTCAATCACCCAATTTCCATGAATTTCATCCATAACAACATACAACAACACACATAAACCTTCCATAACTCATAAAAACAAGATTAAACTTACCTTTCTTCACAAATCCTCAACTTGTCCAAAGTTGGCCAAGGATGAAAACGAACAATCCAACGCTTGAAACAACACCTCCACGTTACTAAGCACCCTCAAATTAGTAGGTTTGCATCAAAGAAATAATTTTGGGAAAGCTTGATCTTGGTCTTGGTTTTTTCCTCTCATGGCCGAACCCTTCAATTTTTCTCCACACTTCTTGATTTTTTTTTCTAATGTCTTGAAATGATGATATAATAGTCCCTTAGTCATCTTCTTATTTCAAATAATGGCCAACCATGTGGCCATGGCCCACTCAAAGGTGGCCGGCCACATGGCCAAATTTTACTCCCTCTCTTTCTTTCAATAATAGCCATCTTCCCTTAATTCCATCTTTGGTCCCAAAGTTTCTTTAATGTTTCCATATCAATAACGTCATACATACTTAGGTCACACGACAAAATCGAAGGTCACACGTCCCGACTCCGTACCCCGGAATGGTCTTAATCCTAACTTATCATAGTTAACCGAATCGTCACAACCTCAACTTCGAGCCATTAAACTCTCATTAGCATCATAGAATCCACAACACACAACAACCAAAATACGAAATAAAATTAGTTCATTCTTTGACACACAAAACAGTCCATTTTTGGCCAGCCCTTCAACATACATCATTCCATGAGTTCCATTCATTTTCTACACATTATAACAACACACAAACATGCTAAATTCAATTGATTAACCACTCTTCTACACAACACATATCACACGGCCACACACATACACACACGGCTACACTTAAATTTCCATATTTTCATGAATTCCACTCATTTCCACACTCCACAACATACACATCATTCATAGCATATGAAAAACAAGATGAATCCTTACCTTTTCTCTCATCTTCACAACTTGGCTAGGCTTTGTTCTTGCAAGAATAAAGGCTTTACTTGCTCCAATAACTACTCCATGTTGATAAGAACCCTCCAATGAGTTGAAACACATGAAGAAAATAATTTTCCATGATCAAAATTGAGGGCAAGTTTCGGCCAGCTTGGCTGTTTTTCTCCATCTTTTTTT
>NW_026714679.1:0-12854 GCF_029784015.1 Lycium ferocissimum | reverse complement strand
ATGAAATTTCTAGAGAATTATGGAGCAAGGATGACTTGGTCATCCATTTATTGACAAATTTTATTCAAGGTGGGCTTGGACCCTATGCATGGCCGGTTGGGCCTTCAAATTTTCTTAAAAAAAATTCCAAGCCCAATCATCAAGCTTGTTCTTGTCATTCATGAAAACAAATTTTTCCCCGTTTCCAAATTTGCCCTTCGTCTTTCTCCATATTTCCACGGGTCATATTGCGAATTTTCCTTTTATGCCCTTGGCCTTTCTTAAAATTTCCGCTTCATAAACCATTCATATACTTAACAAAATAAAAATAGGGCCTCGACATGTCGTCCTCCCGCAATTGTCTTGAATTATCCGATTGCACAAAATGCGGGATATAACATCCTCCCCGCCTTTAGAACATTCGTCCTCGAATGTTAAGCGGGCCTCATAGTGTATGGTAACAACTTGGGAGGTCTCCTCCGTAGATGCCTCACATGTCGCTTAACATACCCGTTTTGGAAGCCCGGGTTACTTGTAGGCCGCGAGCCGTTAGTTTCGCTCGAATCTTTGGCCTTAAGTTAATAGGTCCTTCTTATTGAAACTTGGATTGTCCTGGTCCAATTTAGGTCTAGCATATCCTTCTCCCCTTTCTGCTAGTCTAATCCGTCCCAACCTACCCGACTTCTATCGAGTCTCCAACCCAATACGCTCAATAATATAAGGCGCGATATATATAACATCGTAGAACCTAAATCGAGTTGATGCATTTACATTATAGAAAAAAAAAAATACTAATGATATGCATTACCGTCATGGGGATAGCTCGGGATCCACACGTCGGTCGGCTACTACTCTCGCGGGGCGGAACCCTACTTGCCACGTCGAGATGGGCGATCCCGCGCATAAAATGACCGGCCAGCACGAGCTGTAAAACATGCGTACCCGCGCGACACGGCCCGCGCGTGTGTTACGACGCGAAGGCATCGTAATACGGGTGGTCTCCTACGGTGGACTCACCGCTATCACAGGGAACCCAAAACTCCATGGCCACGTCTCGACCGGCGGGGGCGAGCTGATCTCTACCACACCTCCGCGGGCGATCGCGCATCACGCTGGCCAATCCGACCGCGGACGAAACAAGCACTCGTATCTAAGTAACACGCCCCGAGCGTGTGGCTTTGTCACATCGCGCGCACCGCGGTTGGGGCAGCCCCGATCTTGCTGAAGTCGGCTCTATGTCGGGACCCCAAACTACGGCACTCACGTCTGGTCTGAATACTCAAAATGCTCCTTATTACTGTCCCCTTCATACTCCCGGCCCTTTCCATACCCCCCATCACCAAATTCCATGCCACGGTGGTGAGCACAGTGGCTACTATTTGGGTTAACGAAAGGATAACTGTCTCATCTCTGCGAATTGGGGCCTCGGAGTGGGGGAGGCTGGAGGTCTTTGGGCGGGAAATAGGAGCTCCCTTCTTGCTCCCCTAACATCGGCGGAGTGCTAATAGCACGAGAGGTGGCCTCGTTATGGGACTCACCCTCCCTCGACATTTACGCGGCCTCCGCCTTTCTTTGCTATCTTACCCTTCTCGGCGGTTGTTGCTCTCATCTTCACAAGCGTCGGCGAAAATGTAACAACGGATTAGAAATAGGAAAATCTCTTATTATAGCTCTATCGCACGATCTAGATTACAAAGAAGGTCAAATTTCCTAAATATACTGCGACTCTGTCTATAAGTGTGGCGCGCTACACACCCATAAACGGGACTCTCTTGGACACGGCTCGTAGACAAACCCCTGAGGGCCTTTGCTACGATACCACTTTGTCACACGATCTTACTAGGGTGTGATGGGCACCCGACCCCATATTCGGAGCCGAGCGAACCCGCTGACTCTTATTGCATATATGAACTACGCCGTTTTTTTTTTGACAAGCATTAACGTACATAGCACAATTATGAACATAGACTAATAAGCTTTACGATCATACTATACAGCGACGGGGACAATCAGGAGTACAAATAGCTACTGTACATATCTGTCTACGAGCCTCTAAACATAGTACACGTATACATAGAAAGGGCCGAGTCTTGCCGTGCCCGAATATATACACAAAAGTAATACCAAGGACCGGGGCTCCGAAACAACCGGAGCGCTGCAAAAATCTTTGAGGAACTCCTAGGAACCGGATCCGGGTCCTGGCCGACTGCGCGGCATGAAACGCAGCGCCCACATGAAGGGGCGTCAGTACGAATAATGTACCGAGTATGTAAGACATGGAAAATAACATAAACAGGAGTATAGATTATAAATAACAATATCGTGGGGTCATGGATATATATATATACCGAGGTAAGAAAGTAACTTTGTGCGTAGGAACACCTTGGCGAGCCGAATACCATGCATGCTTATTGTCTCTTTTTTTTTGAAAAACATTTCTTTTCATAGACGTAGAAATAGAATTTATGTCATATCGTAGTATCATAGCATAGCATAGTATATCGTAGTATCATAGCATAGCATAGTAGATCATAGTATCATAGCATAGCATAGTATATCATAGCACCGAACAAAGGTGTCGGCTCGCCCACATAGTATAATTCCCGCGTCCGGGCATCCCGCGTCCGGATGATATCAAGTCAAGTACGGATACATGCACCGTGAGTAACCCGGCGCCCGTAGCGCTCGCCCTTTTTCCCGCTTTTCCCCAAATATATTTTTAAACATATCTCGTATATATATATACCATAGCATGCGGGGAGCCCAAGGGAAATCATGTACTTATCGGAGTGACGTAAGGTCGGGAACCTCCGATTATATTATAGAATAATTAAGGGCGCTTATCTCGCCGAAGGAATGGTTAATATAAGGCGAGACTATTAGTGGAGAGCAATATCATGAGAAAGTATAACATAGGATCATAGGGCATCGTTCGTATACTTAGAATCTTTAAAGGAAAACACTATTCATGAGTAGAGCCGAGGATTCAAGAAATAGTTTAACGTTCTCATCTCGGACCGGAATCATAGACTTGGAACCTTTAATCATAGAATTATCATTTTTTTCCATCATAGAGTCATAGTCGTCGTCTTAGTCATTAAGGCTTGCAATATTGTAAAACTTAGTTTTTGGAGAAAAACGAGTATTTTGGAAAACATTTGTAAACTTTTAGGAAGGAAAATCATGTTTTGGAATCGAGGGATTAGTTAAAACAACTATGATTTAGTAGTTGAAATAATAACCAAAAACTTTCCTTAACTATAGAATGAAAATAAGTCAGAGGGGACAATAGGAAAGAATTCGGGAATAGTGGGCCCACCTCGAGTCAAATGAGGCAGCATATCAATTTTACGTATATTACAATTCATGGCGTCACTTGGGAGGGTCTTAGGGTAATCGAGTCCTATTTGTGTAAGTTCGATGTCCAAGAAGTTTTTCCAACATTTTATGCAAGTTCTAATTCAATTCTCTTGAATGAATAGTAGTTAATTTCAATCTCGGATTTCTAGAGTTAGGAAAGTCCCCGAGGCGCGAAATCAAGCCTACACGTCTAAGACATGCCAAAGAAAGGAAATAAAGTCTTACATACCTCTTTTCGCTCCTTATGGCACTCCAAATTCAAGCTCCAACTTCGCCAAAATCTACAAATTGGTCATGTTTACCAAACATGATTAGTGCCTTTAGAATTGAATTCGTAAAACAACACTTGGCTACCGAAATTTCGGCAAAGATTCCTCAGAATACATCGTTTCCCAAGAATCATCTTAGCCAATTCTCATCAACAACAATCCGGGAATTCAACCCGGCCAAACTATCAATCATAATATCGCAACCATATTAACAATTTCCAATTTCCATCCAAGATACATTCTAACAACTTAGTCAATATACTACTTCCATCAAGACCTTCCAACTCCAATGAAAACAATAACAACCTACTAATTCATATACCAACAATATCATACAAGTCTCATTAGCTTCCATGCATGCAAGAACATTATATTCAATTCAAGTACTTCAATCACAAGTCTCCAACTTCTACAACTTCACAAGATTATTATGCATTCATTAGCAACATGGTATCCACAACACAACAACAACCAAAACACTAAATAATATTGGCTCCTCTTCTTTCATCATTCAACACATACACGACTACACATACTCTATACCACACGGCCACATCATATATGCGCACAACTACAACCTTTCCAAAATCATTCAATTTTCATTATCCACTTAGCATTCACAACAACAACAACCATATATTAGATAGAATAGTTAAATCATCATTCCTACACACACACCATAGGTACACGGCCACATACACACTACACATTACAATTTCCAACTTCCACTAATTCATTCAACTTTCACTTCTAATACAAATTCCGCCACAACTACAACTAGATTACCACATAAAATTCAATTCATATTTCCTACACCTATACATATATACACGGCCAAGTACTATATTTCTCTCCTTCATAAATTTCATCCATTTTAGCATACCACAACACATATAAGCCATATATAATACACAAAACAAGATTAATTCTCACCTTTCTTCTTCACTTCTCACTTGGCTACAACTTGGAAACTTGTATGATTGTGAGTTCTTCTTGCTTCAACAACAACTCCACCTTGTTAAGGACCCTCTACTTGGTAGAAAATAATTTTTGAAGGAATTTTTATCAATTTTTCCTTGGAATTTCTCTCTTGGCCGAAAGGCCTATAGGTTTTCTTCTTCTTTTCTCTTCTTCTTATTTCATGAAATTTCTAGAGAATTATGGAGCAAGGATGACTTGGTCATCCATTTATTGACCAAATTTTATTCAAGGTGGGCTTGGACCCTATGCATGGCCGGTTGGGCCTTCAAATTTTCTTAAAAAAAAATTCCAAGCCCAATCATCAAGCTTGTTCTTGTCATTCATGAAAACAAATTTTTTCCCCGTTTCCAAATTTGCCCTTCGTCTTTCTCCATATTTCCACGGGTCATATTGCGAATTTTCCTTTTATGCCCTTGGCCTTTCTTAAAATTTCCGCTTCATAAACCATTCATATACTTAACAAAATAAAAATAGGGCCTCGCTTGTCGTCCTCCCGCAATTGTCTTGAATTATCCGATTGCACAAAATGCGGGATATAACATTATCATAGACATTTTCTCTTCCTTACATCATCGTTATCATTATCATCCTAGAAACATTCTCATTAGCATAGTTATAACACTTATCGTTTGATAAACGGAGCAATAAAGAAAATCCGGGGACAGTGGGCCCACCTCGAGTCAAATGAGGCGGCGTACACAACTCACATATGTTACATTCCAAGACGTCACTTATGAGAGTTTTAAGGTAGTCGGGTCATATTTGTGCGAGTTCTAGATGTTTAGATAACTTTCCAACATTCTATACAAACTTCTAATTCAATTCTATTGAATGAAAAAGGGTTAAATTCAATCTCGGATTTCTAGGAAGGGAATTGTCCCCGAGGCCCGTGTCCAAACCTATTACGTCTAAGACAAGCCAAGGAAGGAAGGTGAATCCTTACATACCTTTTTCCGCTTCTTGTGCTACTCCAAATTCAAGTTGCAAATCCGCCAAAATCTACAATTTGGTCATGTTTACCAAACATTGATTAGAGCATTTAAAGATTGAATCTTGAGATAACACTTGTCTCACCGAAATTTCGGCAGCCCTTCCCCTATAAGTATACCATCTCCAAAACTTCAACTTAGGCAATCTTAACCAACAACAATCCGGAATTCAACCCGGCCAAACTATCAACAACAATGCTAGCAATCATACCAACAATTTCAATAATGACCCTAAGATACATTCTAACAACTTAATCAATATACTACTTCCTTCAAGGCCTTCCAACCCCAATGAAAACAATAACAACCTAATAATTCATATACCGACAATATCATACTAGTCTCATTATCTTTCATGCATACAAGAACATTATATTTCATTTACATAAACTTCCACCACCAACCTCCAACTACTACAATTTCATGAAAATCATTAAGCTTTATTATCAACATAAAATACACAACAACCATAATCAAAATAAAATTGGCTTATTTTCCTCCACACCACACCACAACTACACGGCCACACCACCATGCACATACACGGCTAGCATCATGCATACCAAGCTACAACCTCTTCAAAATCATTCAACTTCCATCATCAACATAGCATTCACAACAATAACAACCATACATTAAATAACATAATTAAAACATGACTCCTACACACACATAGGCATGCACGGCCACACCTCCATATTCTTATTCTTCATGAATTTCATTCATTTTCATACACTACAACATCCACAACCATCCATAACATATAAGGAAGGATGAATTCTTACCTTGTTTTTTATTCCTCCACTTAGCTAGAATTCACAACTTGTATGGTTATGTGTTTTTCTTGCTTCAACAACCACTCCACTTTGCTTAGGACCCTTCAAGGTGGTGTTTGGATGGAAGAGAATAATTTTCTTGATGAAAAATCCCCAAGGTTCTTTTGCTCTTGCTATGGCCGAATGGCCTTAGTTGTTTTTCTCCTTCTCTCTTTTTTTGTTCTTGAAATTTTCTTGAGAATTCTAGAGAATTTTGGTGATTAAGATGACTTAGTCATCTTTTAAATTGTAGGAATTAAATCCCACATGGGCTAGGCCCATGTCCATGGCCGGTTGGTTGGGCCTTCTCCTTGTTTTAAAAAAAAGTCCAAGCCCAAATATTTTTCTTCCATGACAAATTGTAATTCATAAAACTATTTTCCAAATTCCAAATTTACCCTTCGCCTTCCTTTATATTTCTCTCGAGGCGTAGTGCGAATTTCCCTTTATGCCCTTGACCTTTCTTGATAATTCCGCTTCAAATGCTTCATAAGCCATTCATATGCCTAACAAAATAAAGATATGGCCTTGCTTGTTGTCCTCCCGCAATTGTCTTGAATTATCCGACTGCACAAAAATGCGGGATATAACAGTGTAATAGAGCCAAGTCATAGGAAATGAGATTCTCCGTACCAACCTTTGATTTCAGTAGAAGGACGACATCGACGAAAGGTAGCGATTGACGATACGGAAGTTACAAAGCAAGCAGGTAAGTAAAGGTACAAAAGGCATATGTTGACTAAGGCATTAAAGTACGATTGAGATGTAAAGTCCAAAAATTTTCAGAAAGAAAAAAGTAAACAGAAAAGCGTAACAGGTGCAGTCCAAGATGGACATACGAGGTAAACTCACCATTTTCATGCTATTGTTGATGCACCGGGAGCCCCGTGTGGCCGTGATATGACATAATATGTATATATACGTGTTGGCCCCCGTGAGGCATTGTTGGTATTTCCTGTGTACAGGTTTTGAGATATTAAGAAATATAGGGGAAACTCTGCCAAAATTTTTTCAGGAAATAAAACAAGAATGAGATATGGATTCGTAATATGTCCTGAAAGGTCGTGTTAATAGTAAAGACAGAATTTGACTATGTTGCAAATACGGTTGACCTTGAAAAATGAGTTAACTGCTGAATTGTCCACGATAGTAATTAGGAGGTTGATATTGATATGGTAAAAGGAATTTGGAAAGGCTTGCGATGGTAAGAGATGATTTAGAAGAGGTTGGCAAATTATAATAGAGCGTTATATTAAGGTACCGAATGAATTGATAAGCAGGAATAAATGATGACGAGTTTAAGGTTGGAAAAAATAATAACGATTGAGACAAGAGTACAGAAAAAAAAGGGGAAAGAAGAAGAAGAATTGTGATGGATATGAATGCACTGACAAGACAGACTGTAAGATATTAAAGATAAGATTGACTAGAAGGGGCAAAAAGTTAAGAAGTGTGACGCTATAAGGTTGGTTACGAACAGAATATTATGTGAATATAATAAGGAATGTTATGAAAATGAGCAAAGCCCAGCGAGGAAGCAACCAAAGAATATGACGTGATCCGTGCAACTAGTATGAGGGTGAACTAGTGATAAAAAAAAAGGGGGGGGGGGATTTATGAAGTTCTTTTATAGGGAAAGTATAGAATAGAAACTACGAGATAACGGAAACGATAGCGAGCACAAAGAAGAAGGGATTAATTGGAAGGAAGGAGATAAAAGGAAACGCGGGTAAGATAACGGCGCGGAATAGGTGATGACATGTGTAGATGTGAATGTGAGTGATATCGACGACGGAACCATGAAAGGCCAAACCATAGAATGATGAATAACGAGGTAGAATGAGTGCTAGGAAATGATTGGTATAAGGAAAACAAACAGGAATGAACATAATAGGATTTGGAAAGGAGAAAGGGATTATGTAGGAGTAGTATTTTCTGAAAATGTAGCGGTATTATAAATTTCCTCGTGCGCAGGACAAGAAAGGGGTAAACATAGACTGGAAAAATGTGGTAAGGGGATACTAAAGGAAGCGCCCAAGGTCGATGCAATTAAATGAGTACGAATATGGAACGCAAAGAAAACACCTAGTTATGAATTTAAAGCGCGAAGACGATGATATGATAATAAGATAAGATCGTTATTGAGACGAACCCGGTATGTTTTGAATAAGTTAGAATCCGGTGTTGGGTACACGGTAAGGATAAAAAGGCATGCAACATAAAGGGGGTAAGTGCGTGCACATGACTTCACCCTGGAAATAATGGGGTCTTTAAGCGACAAAGACGGTAGGCTTAGGAACGAGATGATGCAATATGAATTCATCAAGAGAGAGCGGATGGTGCGGAGTTGAGATAAAAATATTATTCCAAGAGAATTTTGGACACTTATCGTTGGAATATGAATGCCACCTAACGGAGAATTTGAAATAACTACGAGTATTAAATAATTATTGGGTCGAAGCAAGAGACCCCTTTTAATTCGGTGAGAGATGTATTATGAGGGCATTTTGAAATGCGCCGGACTTCAACTTACTCCGGTTATGTGTTGAAGGTCATGTGGCGAGGTCGACACGATCATACTAGCGTTAGAGCATCGAATTCCGTCGAGTCCTAAAGTTAAGCGTCTTTGGAGCGGGAGCAATTTTAGGATGGGTGACCCCCCCACGGGAAGTTTCACCGAAAGTCTTACAAATTCGGGCGTATGAAGCAAATGGGAAGCTAGAGTGGTCTAAAGGAAAGTAGAGTATACGGAGCGAACGAAACCTTAGGAGGTCATATGGGACGAGGCGGTCGAATCGGTGAAAAGAAAGAAGGTGCATCACGGCTTTAGAAGCGAGGGTAAGTTGAATGGCGTTTGGAAATATTTTGTAAGCAAGATGGTAGCAATTATGTATACGTACGTATATGATATCCCATACATGGCTATATCGGCGGGTATGTATATCCCGACAATCGACGTTGCGGCACATGGGAAGGCATTAATCGGACGGTAACGAAGTTCGAGTGATAAAAATGGCACAAATGTTGTAAGGCAAGTTGATGCTATTTTCACTACGAGTTGAGCTTGGAAAGTTCTAATATAACGATATTTGGAAAAGAAAGGAAGTGAGTAGATGGTAGGTAAAGTGACCAAAATGTCGGGAAAAAGCGAAAGAGTAAGAACTTCCATAACTCTATGCTTTTGGGTTGTATTGTAAGATTTGAGAAATAGAGGTTAAAGGAACAGTTGTGGCAGAAAGCTAAAAAAAATATAGTGGTGGCAAGAGCCCAAGGATTTAGTTTGAACTAGAATTATGAGTTGCCATAAGTGTAGTTGTCTTTGTGAAGAATAGCGAAGGGTGCGGAACCATTTCGTATATACATATTTTGGATCGATGGAAGTAGTTTTGGGAAGGAACTAGGAGAAATAGTTAAGGGACATAACCATTATACTTACTAGCGATAAAGTCATGTTGGGTGAGCACTCGGAATGTAAAGGTAAATGGTGACAAGGATGTAAGGATGACGTTGACCATTGAGCCGCAAGTGAGTCTTAGCATGGCATTTCACCCTCAGTACGACGAATGACCGAGCGTACTATTCAGACGCTAAGGGATATGTGCAGGCCTGCGTTCTTGATTTCAGAGACAGCTGGGATGATCATATGCCACTTATGGAGTTTGCCTATGTCACGACCCAACCCCGTAGGCCGTGACTAGTGCCCGAGTTGGGCACCCAAACACACTCATCAGATCCGAATCACACACAGCTGACTTACGCGTATACAAATATCAAACGCTGTCTCAAATTATTTCAAACTGTCTCAAACACATCTCAAACTCAGTCATATATATATCGGAAGCCGACGAGGCTATCAAATGGCGCATCGGCCCAAAACATATAACATACAAACCCATCTGTACAGGATAGGCACATAACCCACATATACGTCTACAGACCTCTAAACAGACAAACAGAATCATATGACGGGACAGGGCCCCGTCGTACCCCTGAACAAATACATACAAATGCAACGAACGAGTATATACCAAAATGTGGGCTCCGGGATAGAAGGAGCACTCCAACACAGCAGGATAGGTGTCCTAAACTGGCGGATCACCAAGCGGGCGTACGTACTCGCGGGCATGAAACGCAGCCCCCGAAGAAAGGGGGTCAGTACGAAATATGTACTGAGTATGCAAAGCAGGAAATGTAGCAAACAAATCTGAGTCATACTCCAAACAGAAGTACCGAAAATAAGTATATATCCAAAATACCAAAGTGTTTATTTTCAAAATACAAATCATGCATAGAGCACAGGAAATATGGTCGCCCGCCCGTCGATGGCGCCATAACACAGCATAACACCAAAAGGTTTCAAATCTCCGTATCCCCATCACACATCATAACACAGCATAACGCCGAACACAGCATAACACCGAATATAAATGGAACCCGGCCCTCTAGCGAGGAGCTCGGTGAACCATAACACAGCATAACACCGAAATATATCATAGTGCGCACGACAACATAATCGGCCCGGGATCCGGTGAAAGATGTACCAACAAAACGCACGAGCAGAGTCGTGAGCAACCATATGCATAAAATCATTATCATAGATTCAAAAGTAAGTAAAATGACCATACTTGGAAATCGGGAAAATCGTCATACCAAACTCTTTCAAACGTCATCAGAAATGTACAAAGGAAAGTCGCGGGACCCACGGACGAGTGTCGACCCGAGCCGGGCCCGCCTATAAAAAACATACTCATCACACGCCATACAATCTCCCACAATGATATCGAGGCAATCCGAGCCTTTCTGTGAAAGTTACGGCAGTTCGTAGTTTCAACATCGTTTAAGAATAAAACTCTTTTGAAAACCAAACTTTTCTGCAACTTTAAAAATCAATTATTCCGAAAACATCAAAGCCAATATTTTCTCACATCAACGTACGAATACCGAGAGACAAACGCGAATCATAGACATGCTCGGATTGTGAGAATAGAATTTCCTCGAGGCTCGTATCGTAGCCTATGTACAACTAAGACATGCCAAAAGAAAGAAGAGTTAAGCTTTACATACCTCGCTCGCACACAACGCTAATCCAAATCAAACATATATCTCGAATTCTCCAAGATCTACATAACATCAATAAATACCAACGTCAACCATAAGCATTTAGAAGCTCATTTCCACTCGAAATTGTCCCCAAACCCGAGAACCTCAACTCGAACACATTCCCCAATTTCAAATCATGATTTGCTCCAACAATCCACACTTTAACCATGTCATTTCCATAAATATAAAAATTACACTAGATACACAAAATCTTCCAAATCAGCCCATAACACTTACAATACCAACATGAATCATTAAACTCTCATTTCCAACATAGAATCCACATAACAACAACAACCAAAATTCCAAGAAAACTAATTCATTTCTTGACACACATAAGAGGCCATATTCGGCCAACACACCCACATATATACATCATGATTTTCATTCATTTCAACACTCTACAATAACCAAACATGCTACGTAGAACTCATGCACCACTTTTAACACAACACACACACATGCACGGCCAAATACCATACACACGGCCTCAACTCCAAATACAAAATTTCCATGAATTTTATCCATCTTCACATACCACAACACACATAAACCTTCCATAACTCATAAAACAAGATTAGAACTTACCTTTCTTCACAACTCCTCAACTTGTCTAAAGTTGGCCAAGGATGAAAACGAGTAGTCCAACGCTTGAAACAAAAACTCCACGTTACTAAGCACCCTCCAAATAGTAGGAAAACTAGAAGAAAATATTTTTGGAGTGAAGATTTTTGAACTTCAATTTCCCATGGTCATGGCCGAACAGCCCTTATGTTTTCTCTCCAAGGTTCTTGATTGTTCTAAGTCTTGAGATGATGATGAAATAATCCCTCTATATCATCCTTTTTATTACAAGTAATAGCCAACCATGTGGCCATGGCCCACTCCAAAGGTGGCCGGCCACATGGCCCCTTTTTTTCAATAATTGGCAACTTCCAAATAATCCATCTTTGGTCCCAAATTTTTCTAAACGTTCCATGCCAACAAACTCATGCACACATAGGTCTTACGACAAAATCGAAGATCAAACGTCTCGACTTCGTATCCCGGAATGGTCTTAGCCCTAACTTATCATAGTTAACCCAAATCATCAGAAGTTTTAATCAAGTTGATTAGGGCTAACCAGTTACTAAAGGAAGGGTGTGACAAGACTCGGTAAGAAGGGGGAGCCATAACCCGAGATATAGGGGACCTTATTACATGTTCGCAAGGCAAGAAGGGTGCGTGCTAAAGAGGTGGTCTTCTTAAAGTATCGACGGAAAGGAGACGACTTGGGAAGCTGGAGAGGAGTTAAAGAAGAGATACGATCGGCAGGTGATGTTTCCCACTATGGCGGTAAAAAAGGAACCCCCCGAGATCCT
>NW_026714678.1:0-22837 GCF_029784015.1 Lycium ferocissimum | reverse complement strand
AGGAGAAAGGAATACGACAAATAGAATCAGCGCATTTTGGTACGAATGGGATATGTAAGATAGAATGAGTCAGTAAAGGAGAGACTATGTGTGAGATCGAACATACTTTCTGCAAATTATGCGAGGATGGTCATGTAACTCACGAATATTTGCACAATAAGCAAACCAAGTGAGTACATGATTGATAAGGAATGTAAGGATCCAATAATAACAGTATGGTCATGATATTTTGAATACGATACGAAAAATGCAGAGACGGTCTAGACTATGTTACCAAAATGAAATTGGTACTATAAGTAAGCAGAACTTGACCAGGGTCAAATCAAAGCTTCCTCCCAATACGATTGTAAGACAAAGAAGTCAAGGAAAAACATAAAGGTTAGTAAAGCAACGCTAAGGTGCTTTTTGGGTTAAATTGCATATTTTCGCATATTCTCGTAGAGATTACAATATAATGAGCGACAGAGAAACTAAGAGCCAAGATCGCAGGAAAAGAGAAATGGAAGAGTTTGAATCAAGACAACGGCGCGACATGAGATCAATGCCTAAATTGCGACAGGTTAAATTAAGGAAATTATGAAATGGTTAAACAAGATTATCAGGACTATGTAGAAGTCATGCCTCAAGGAGGTAGAGATTTTATAAAGGGTCCACATCTGTTATGTCGAACAGAGTACCTAGTATATGGTTAACCCTGGAGATCCGTCCGAAAAGAATTGAGAATACAAGTAAGTCTTAAACCAACATCTGCTCTCAACCCTTGGTTTATGTTTGAATGATTTTGAATTAGTATGTGAACATGAAAATATGGATATTGATTTATAAGTGTAAAGTTGGATTTGGAATTGTTGCATTAATTGGAAAATAAAACCATTTGCGCTAGAATGCATTTCTAGTCGATTGTTGGTGTTGTTTATATTGTTGTTGGTATGGCTGTTGTTGTTTTGCCGAGTTTGAATCTCGGGGATGTTGTATGTATAGGGGAGATGCTGCCCAAATTTTTATAGACAATTAGTGAGTCAAAGATTTGAATGTAAAAGCCTTACAATTGTCAATTGGTAAACGTGACCATTTGTAGGTTTTGGACGAAACGGGAATTGAATGTTGGCGAGCATAAAAGGCAAGAAAGGTATGTAAGGCTCCACCCTTCCTTCTCTTGGCATGTCCTAGATGTAATAGGTTTGAATTGGTCTCGGGGACGACTCTACTCTTTGGAATCTACGTCCAAATTTATCCCTTTTTTCATTCAGTAGAATTGAATTAAAATATTTTGTGAACAATTGGAAAAAATTGTTTAAATATCAAGACTTTGCGCAAATTGAATCCGACTACCCTAAAACTCTTATAAGTGACGTCATGAAGTCTAAAGTACGTAATATGTGTTTACCACCTCATTTGACCGAGGCGACCCACTACTCCCGGGTTTTTCGGTAATATTCCGCTTGACTTGTTTTTGGGAAAAACTCCAAGGAAACTCTTGGCTACCTTCACTAACCACTATATGACGGTCGTTTTAATTATTTTAGTGAAAGTCGTAATAGGTTTGAAATATGAAAATGATTTCAGAAAGATTATTTGATACAAACCGTTCCGACATCCGAAAGACATACACTATGATTGTCGCTCAATTTCTTTTATACGATTCGTCATCTGAATTATGCCATCGAATTTACACGTAAACGTCTTATATTTTCATATGCACAAATAACTTCAGAAGTTTTAATTTGATACAATTTCCCGCGACGTCCGTAAGGTACGTGCTATGACTATCGTCGATTTCTTTCCTAAATGACACACGCTCGGATTGCTGTCGAGTCTTTGTAAATATTTTATGATGCATAAATTTCTCACTACTCCACTCGTGGATGCCTCAATGCTTCCTTCACGAGCCGGAGCCGGATATGTTATCAAGCGTTTTCCAACGCATTGTTCGCCGTGCCTCGATGTGAGCGGTATACATGTACATACGGGGCTGTGGGTATCTTTCATGCCATGTACACACTCTAATATGATATGATTTGATATGGCAATCGATATGCTATGATATGTGCACATTTCGATTGATCGATATGTTGTGGCGCCCGATGTCGGGGGGGGGCGACCACTTTTTGCCGAGTCTCTTGATAGGGGACCGGCTATGGCATGTTTTTACGCTATGCATTTGCTTATGTGTTATGAGTAAGCATTTACGATACTCCGATTATTACATTTATGTTCCGTATCCTACCGTTTAGTTATAATTACATTTTTGTTGGTCTCTATGCTTTACATACTCGGTACATATTTAAGTAACGACCACTGATCTTCGGGGGCTGGTTTCATGCGCGCGGTACACCCGGATAAACGAGGTTTTTGTAGAGATGTTCAGCGCGTTGGCAAGCTCCATTTTCTCTGGGAGTGTTCGCCGAGTCGATTATGCAAGTTATGTGTTCGATTATCTCGGCCAGAGGCTTTGCGGAGACGAGTTGTGGGTTCGAATGTCGATTGTGAGCGGCTCACATCGGCCGACGTGTCATTACGTATTTTGCGATGGAATTTCATACGATTACGGTTACGTCGATTTGTAAACTACAAAGGATATTTCCAAAAGATTTGTTGAACTTATCATTTTGTCGATTAAGAGTCCGAAAGTTTATGTATGTAATAAGAGTCGGTGGGTTCGCTCGGCCTCCGAATGTGGGGTCGGTGCCCATCACCCTAGTAAGATTGGGGTGTGACAAAAATCATAAGGCTTGCCTCTGAAACATAAATCATGCATATCAATATCATCTCCAATTCATTGTGGGACTTAGAAACATAAGTGAATAATCATTTTGTACATGTGCATATATAACGTGTCCCGGCCCTCTAGTGAGGGACTCGGTAAATAAGATCATCATATACATGTCATCATATCATCATATCATCATACATATACATACCGTACCCGGCCCTCTGTGAGGGACTCGGTGAATAGAATCATCATATCATCATGGCTTCATATCATCATGTCATCATATATATATATATATATATATATATATATATATATATATATATATATATATATATACTGCCCTCCTACAGTGAGGGACTCGGTGAAGTAATCATATATATATACGTACCCGACCCTCTAGTGAGGGACTCGGTGAAGTAATCATATATATACCGTACCCGGCCCTCTAGTGAGGGACCCGATGAATGAGATCATGTCTCCATCATATATATCATACTCGGCCCATCCTGTGTGTCACACCTTAGAAAATTCCCCGTTAGCATACAGTGAATAGATTCATGAAGGACATGACGTATATGAGGTTTGGGATAAGCAAGAGATAGTAATTGATGATGCTAATTAAGATTTCCAAAGACATACGAGTTAAGGAAAGAAAGTTGCTAAGGAAAGCGAGTTATAAGTTGAATGTATCGGATGGAAATTACGAGTATTGAGTTAGTGATGTCTTAATGACACCTTGAAGAAGAGTTATAATGTCCCTTAGGATGGTATTGAAGTAAGGAACAAGTGTTAAGAAGGTTCCATAAGGATCGGAGATCAAACGAGTCGACGAAACAACTCTCGGAAAAGGCGGGCAAGCATACGGCCAGACATACTGGCCGTATAAAATCTACGGACCATATATCCAGCCGTAGATCCAGCCAGAGTAACATATTCTACTGGACCAAATATACGGTCCAACATACGGTCAGTAGATTTTATACGGACCGTATGTTGGTCCGTATATTTCAATCGGGCTGAAGTATATTTTATATAAGGGACCATTTTTCATTTCCATTTCATTTCCCACTTCACCTCCACACCTCAAGAAAGCTCTAGAACACTCCAAACACTTCATTCATGAGAAATCACTAGAAATCAAAGATCATCAACAAGAAATCAAGTGAAGGAAACCCATTAAAAGTCATCCAAGTCAAGAAATCCCAAGAGAGATAAAATAGGGTTTTGGTGCTAAGGGTGAATCACCATTCCAAGCTTATTCCTCCATCATCTAACGTGAGTTTCATGACCTATTCATGTTATTTGAAGCATTTATAAGTGAAACACATGGATTGTAGAAGTGTATAGCAAATGGGTCATCAAATGTGTGAATAGTATTGTTAGTGAGTAGTAGTCGAATTGAATCATGAAAATGATTGTGTTGATGTTACAAATGCGTTATAAATGACTTATAGAACATGAAATAAGTATTGGATATGGAAGAATACGACGATGGACTTTTAGTCATGAATATGGAGAATTGAAGTAGAATTGTGAAATGCGAATTATGTAAATGAATGACGATTGTTGTTAGTGATATTGTGATGATTGTTATGAATGTTGGGAGTTGATATGGAATATGGCGGAAAGTAGTATAAACAAAGGAAATGCTGCCCAAATTTCTCTAGCTTTAGTAAGTACGTTTTCATGATTAGTTAGCTAATGACGATACGAATTCTCTTGAAGGTATAAACAAGTGCACTCAAGGAGAACGAGCAAACGATAGAATAGTAAAGGACAAAGGTATGTGAGGCTAATCCTTTCTTTCTAAGGCATGAGTCCTATGGCATGAATTTACTCTTTCTTATGAACGTTCCTCTTCAAGAAGACTAGGAGCCCTCGTTCATGAATAGTCATACGAGATAAGAGATATGCTACGATTACGATAACGATAATGACGAGTTTACGTCTAGAGATGCTATAGCCTATGATATGATGTTCCAACTAAGCTAATGAAGTATCCATAGTTCATTGATGTTAATCATTACATACACTCGCCTTATGCTTGTCCCTTCAAGGTGAGGCAGAATACTTATGAATGCTCATAATGACATCGGGGGTCCACGACCTTATTGTCACGACCCAACCCCGTAGGCCGTGACTAGTGTCTTAATTGGACACTCATACACGCCTGATACTCAGAATCAGCATACTAAACTTGTACAGATACAAGGGCACACATAGTCTCAAATTATCGCGTAAGAACAAACATATATCACAGAAGCCGACGAGGCTTTCATAATACACAAAGTCTCAAAATATGTACGAAAGCAAGCCGACTGGGCTGCTGCGGAGGGTGGGACCGCCCAAAACATATATCACATGAACATAACTGTACAGAAATAACCATAACCCACATACATGTCTACAGACCTCTAAACAGAACAACAGAATCATATGACGGGACAGGGCCCCGTCGTACCCCTGAATGAATATATACATATGCAACGGAAGAATGTATACCAAAATGTAGGCTCCGGACGAAGGAGCGCTCCCAAATAGCAGAATAGGTGTCCTAGGCTGGTGGATCACCAAACTGGGCGTCTGTACCTGCGGGCATGAAACGCAGCCCCCGAAGAGAGGGGGTCAGTACGGAATATGTACTGAGTATGCAAAGCAGAAATACAGTAACAGAATCATAATCGAACAGGAGATACAGAAAATAAGTGTAATATGCAAAATGTCAAAATATTTAGTTTCAAAACACAAATCATGCATAGGGCTCAGGAACCATGGACGCCCGCCCATCATTAGCGCCATAACACCTGACTTCACACCAGAGGATTTCATATCTCCGTAACCCGACATATCCCATAACGCATCATAACACCATAGCACAGCATAACACCAAATATAACGGACCCCGGCCCTCTAGCGAGGAGCTCGGTGAACCGTAACACAGCATCACACCGGAATATAACATAGTGCGCACGAAACATAACCGGCCCGGGACTCGGCGAAAGAGGTAATAACCATATGCACGAGCAGAGTCGTGAGTAACCATATGCATAAAAATCATTATCATAAACTCAATAGGTAAGTAGGTAATCCATACTCGGGAGTTAAGGCGATAGTCATACTAAGTCCTTTCCGAAAGTCGCTAGGAACAAACATAGAGAGATCTCGGGGCCCACGGACGGGTATCAACCCCATCCGAGCCCGCCTATGAAAGTTGGGGGATATTATGCCTTATGGAATCTCCTATGAACGTTTTGGGGCGATCCGAGCTCGTCTACGAAAGTTACGGTCGTTCGTAGTTACAACATTTTAAAAAAAAAATGAAATCCTTTATGCAACTTTTGAAATCCTTTCATATAAAACATAAGGACCCTAATTCAAATACATTAAGAGGGCCAACATTAAGAGGAGATTAAGAATCATATACAAGCTCGGATTGTAAGAATGGAATTACCCCGAGGCTCGTATCATAGCCTACTTAACACTAGGACATGCCAAAAGAACGGAAGGTTAGGCTTTACATACCTCGTCTGCTCTTGAAGCTAATCCAAACTTACGTCGCGGACTTCCCAAGATCTACAATATGTCATTAAATACCAAACATCAGCTAAAGGCATTTAGGAACCCGATTCCAAACGAACACCGAATTCTACAGAAATTTGGGCAGCATTTCCCCTATAAGTACAACAACCCCGAGAATTCAAGTCGGCCAAATTCATCAACAACAATACCAACAACCAAGTATACCGACAACATCAACAATCAATTCAAAACGCATTCTAACGTTAGTAGCTCTTTTTACATAATTCAACAACATTCATTATATTCAATTCAACTACTTACATTCAAGCCAACATCAACGCTCATACGTTTAATTACTAATCCGAAACCCTTCAAACAATATTCAAGAACACTTTAAACAATTCACACAATATTTCAAACAACCCAAACAAAACACCATTCCACCCGAAAAGCGCCCCAAACCCGAGAACAACACAACTACATTCCTTTCTCCCAAATTCATGAATTACACCAACATTTCACACATTAACAATGTCATTTCCACAAATGTAAAATTTACATAAGAATCACATTAAGGTGCCAAACGTCCCGCATCCACTACAACTTCAACTTGAGTCATTAAATCCTCATTATAAGCATGGAATTCACCATGACAACAATCAAAACACTAAATAGAATTGATCCATTCTTGGTCATATAACATGACCTATATTCGGCCATCACTACAAACACACATATTGATAATTCTCATCCATTTCAACACACTACAACAACAACTAAACATAATACATAGAATTTAATCCATCACTCCCACACAACATTACATATGCACGGCTACAAGCCATGCACAAATACCCCATGTTCACGGCTCAACTCCAACATGAAATTTTTCATGAATTTCGTCCATATTTACATACTAAAACATACATAAACCATCCATAACATATAAAAACAAGATTAAACCTTACCTTTCTTCTTAACTTCACAACTTAGCTAAGGTAGTGAATGATGAAAACGAGAGGTCTATTGATTTCAACAACACTCCCACGTTAACAAGGACCCTTCAATTAGTTGATTTGATAGAAGAAATAATTTTTTTGATGAAGATTTTTGGTCTTCAATTTTTTCCTCTCATGGCCGAAGGGCCTTCAACTTTGGCTTCTCCAAACTTCTTGATTTTTCCTAAGTGTTGAAAGTGATGAACAAGATGACTAAGTCATATTTTATTAACAATACAAGGCATCCATGTGGCCATGGCCCACATCCATGTGGCCGGCCACCTCCCTCTTAATTCATGAAATATTTATTTTCCTAATATTCACTTTTAGTCCCAAATTTCTTTAATATTCCATGCCCACAAAGTCATAAGGACTTATGCCTTAAAACAAGATCGTGGTTAAAAGTCTGGACTTCATATCCCGGACTAGTCTTGTCCCTAACTTATCGTGGTTAACTCAGATTGTCCCGCTGTACAAAATACGGGATATAACACTTATGTCACCCCGACATGACTATACTTGCTTCCAAGTTCTAATGTATGAATTTATGATATATGTATGATGATATTAAATTATGATGAAACCATGATATGAATATGACATGAGTGATAGCGACGACCATGATGATGTATAATGTACAATGATAAACGCATGCTATGTATGATTATACGATTCCACCACACCTAGATGGCCGGGCATGTCACCGCTAAGGCGGGCTGCTATGATTCTACTGTGCCTAGATGGCCGGGAATGTCACCGCTAAGACGGGCTGCTATGATTCCACCGAGCCTAGAGGGCCGGGCATGACACCACTAGTGGGCGGCATATGATGGTTACCCGGACGCGAGTTAACGACATGACGATGTATGATTGATGTTACGATGCATGTACGGCAGGATGATGTAAATGTGACGTGATAGGGCATACGCTATGATAATGTACATGATGTGTTTATGTATGATGAATGTATATGAAATGTATCTATAATTACCAGAGTACACAGGCTGTATCTCCCTCCCATGACTCATGATATGCTTACTATGCTTATTTCATTCTGCCTTACATACTCGGTACGGTATTAAATGCGCGTCCTTTCTTCGGACGATGTGTTCATACCCACAGGTAGACAGGGAGGTGATCCAGACTCATAGGAGCTAGCAGCTGATCTGAGAGCACTCCATTTCTTTCGGAGGTGCCATGGATTACTCTTTTGGTACATATATGTGTATATTCATGATTGGGCACGACGGGGTCTGTCCGTCCATATATCTAGTACTGTGGTAGAGGCTCGTAGATACGCATGTGTGGGTAGTATGGTCCCATGGTCTCCATGTATATGTGTGTGTATATATATATTATTTTGTTAGCCGAAAGGCTTATGTTATAAAGGTGATTACGCTTCCTATGATGCTATATTTTCATGAAATTGAGCAAGCATTAGGAATGAGAGCATATAGATAACGGAATGAGTGGTGTCCGGTGGTTAGCCTCGGATACCCATCGCGGCCCGTAGTTTGGGTCATGACAGAAGTGGTATCAGAGCAGTTCAGTCCTAGGAAGTGTCTACGAGCCGTGTCTAGTAGAGTCTTATTTATGGTGTGTTGCGCGCCACGCTAATAAACAAGAGGCTACAGGGCATTTAGGAAAAATGACAATTTTTTTTCTCATGAAATCGTGCGATAGAGCCGAGTATAAGATTTAAATCCTCCCTAATGAGTATGTTGTGATTTCAGAAATGCCGCCAAAAGAAAAAGCTAAAGATTTGCCCGAGAAGGCAAGATTACTATGAAGAGGCGGGGCGAGAAGAGAGGCGCCGCGAATTCAAATGAGGATGAATCATATCATGAGGCTTTATCTAGTGCCTCCGCTCTCCGCCTTTATTACGGAAGAGCAAGAAGGGGCTTCAGCTCCAGCTCCTATGCCTCCGGTACCTCCACCGGCTACATCGGGTCAACAAGTGACCGAGGCTATTAATTTATTGACATAGTTGGTTGCCGCCCAGGCACAACGGCAGAATGTGGGGCCAAGTGATCGTTCAGCTAGCACTAGAGCCCGTGACTTCATGAGCCTAAATCCTCCGAAATTCTTTGGGTCAAAATCGGTTGAAGACCCGCAAGGTTTTATTGATGAAATGCTAAGAACATTGCGGGTTATTCATGCCTCCGAGACCGAATCAGTGGAGTTAGCATCATATAGACTCCGAGATGTGGCAGTATTATGGTATAATAATTGGATAGCGTCGAGGCAAGAGAATGCGCCTCCTCCGGTGTGGCAAGAATTTGTTGATGCCTTCCTTCGTCATTATTCGCCGCCCGAGGTCCGCCGAGCTAGAGCGGATAGATTCTTAAATTTGAAGCGGGGTAACATGAGCGCCGGGGAGTATAGCCGCAATTTAATTCTTTGGCTAGATGTGCTCCTACTATGGTAGCCGACATGGGCGACGGGGTACACGGATTTGTGAGTGGCTTAGGGCCACATTGATTCAAAAAAAGGCCGCCAGACGGCTTCATTGCAAACGGGGATGGATATTTCCCGCATTCAAGCCCGCGCCCAAAATCTTGAAGGGCAACGACCTTACTCCATGAAAAGGTGATCGCAATGTTGATAGGGGGCAAAGCAAAGACGGATCCATGGGCACAGGTATTGATTATAGAGGGGGATCGAGGCAGACATATTCTAGGCACTCAAGCCAGTCAGTGACGAGTGCACCTCCCCGGTTCACAGGCAAGAAGGATGAACGCCAAGGGCTATATTTATCATTTAGTCCGAGTTCATGACACCGAGGCAACATCGCCAACTTTTCAATCTGTTCCGGTACTGAATGAGTTTCCGGATGTATTTCCAGATGAACTTCCGGCCTTCTTCCAGAAAGGGAGATCGACTTCGCCATTGATGTGTTGCCAGATACCGAGCCTATTTCTATCCCTCCTTATCAGATGGCTCCGGCAGAATTAAAAGAGCTAAAGGCACAATTGAAAGATTTACTCAAAAAGGGATTCATTAGACCTAGTTCATCTCCGTGGGGAGCGCCAATATTATTTGTGAAAAAGAAAGATGGCTCCCTACGAATGTGCATCGATTATAGACAGCTGAATAAGGTGACGATGTAGAACAGGTATCCTCTTCCAAGAATTGATGATTTATTTGATCAACTACAAGGTGCCAAGTGGTTTTCTAAATTAGATCTGAGGTTGGGTTATCATCAAGTGAGGGTCAGAGAAGAAGATATTCCCAAAACGACTTTCGGGACAAGATATGGCCATTATGAATTAAAGGTGATGTCGTTTGGGCTGACTAATGCTCCGGCAGTGTTCATGAACTTGATGAATAATGTATTCAGGCCTCTCTTAGATCTGTTCGTGATAGTATTTATTGATGACATCTTAGTGTATTCTCGCACAGAATCAGAACATGCAGATCATCTACGTATTGTCCTTGAAATTCTCCGTACTCGGGAATTGTACGCAAAATTTTCAAAGTGCGAGTTTTGGCTAAGTGCAACGACATTCTTGGGCCATGTGATTTCAGATGATGGCATTAGAGTTGACACTCAGAAGATAGAGGCTGTGAAGACTTGGCCAAGGCCTACGACGCCTACAGAAGTTCGTAGTTTTCTGGGATTGGCAGGTTATTACAGAAGATTCGTAGAGGGCTTTTCATCTATTTCAGCCCCATTGATGAAATTAACTCAGAAATCAGTAAAATTTCAGTGGAATGATGCTTGTGAGCGTAGCTTCCAAGAGTTGAAGGACAGGTTAACCTCAGCTCCAGTTTTAACACTTCTAGAAGGGCCGGATGGCTATGTTGTGTATTGTGATGCTTTCGGTGTTGGGTTGGGATGTGTATTAATGCAGCATGGAAAAGTCATTGCTTAGGCTTCAAGGCAGCTGCGAAAACATGAAAAAAAATTACCCAACTCACGATCTTGAATTGGTGCCGGTTATTCATGCCACCGAAAATGTGGAGACATTATTTGTATGGCGTGCATGTTGATATCTATACAGATCATAAGAGCCTCCAATATATTTTCAAACAGAAAGAGTTGAATCTGCGACAGCGGCGGTGGTTAGAATTATTGAAAGATTATGATGTGAATATCTTATACCACCCCAGGAAGGCAAATGTGGTAGCGGATGCGCTTAGTCACCGATCAATGGGTAGCTTATGTGAAGTACCCTCGGGAAAGAAAGAAATGGTTCATGAACTCCATCAATTAGCAAATCTTGGAGTACGTATAATTGATTCAGGCGACGCAGGAGTTAGTGTTAACAATCCCACAGTTTCATCCTTGGATGCAGAAATAAAAGAACGCCAATACGAGGATCCCAAATTAAAGTATTATAAAGGTGTGAAGTTTCCAAAAGAGAAGTCACCATTTGAAATTTCCACAGAAGGAGTTCTTAGATACCGTGGCAGGCTATGTGTCCCAAATGTGGCAGAATTACGCCGTCAAATTCTAGAAGAAGCTCACTACTCCAGGTATTCTATTCATCCAGGAACGACAAAGATATATCATGATCTTAAATTGATGTATTGGTGGGATGGCATGAAAAGAGACATAGTAGAATTTGCAGCCCAATGTCCAAATTGCTAATAAGTGAAGGTAGAACATCAAAAGCCAGGGGGATTATTGCAAGCAATAGAAATTCCTACGTGGAAATGGGAAGTGATCAACATGGATTTTATTGTAGGATTGCCCCGCTCTCGAGGCAAGCATGATTCTATATGGGTAATTGTGGATAGATTAATAAAGGCAGCTCATTTTCTCCCAGTTAGAACTACATATTCAGCTGAAGATTATGCGAGGTTATATCTTAAGGAGATTGTGAGGCTTCACGGTATTCCAATATCTATCATCACAGACAGAGGAGCACAGTTTACAGCTAAGTTCTGAAAATCCTTCCAAGAAGGTCTAGATACCCAAGTAAGGCTCAGTACGGCATTTCATCCGCAAACAGACGGACAGGCCGAGCGCACCATACAGACCTTGGAGGATATGCTAAGGGCATGTGTTTTAGATTTTGGTGGTAGTTGGGATGACCACTTACCCTTAATTGAATTTGGCTAAAACAATAGTTACCATTCCAGTATCCAAATGGCTCCGTATGAAGCTTTATATGAAAGAAAATTTAGATCTCCAATTGGATGGTTCGATGTTGAAGAAGTACAATTGATAGGCCCAGAGTTGATTCAACAAGCGGTAGAAAAAGTCAAAGTGATCCGAGATCGATTATTGACAGCCCAAAGTCGCCAAAAGTCTTATGCGGATAACCGCCGGTGAAATTTAGAGTTCCAAGTTAATGAATGGGTGTTCTTGAAAGTATCCCCGATGAAAGGGGTGATGAGATTTGGCAATAAAGGAAAGTTAAGTCCTCGATACATTGGACCCTAAAAAATAATCCGTAAAGTGGGTCAAGTGGCGTATGAATTAGAATTGCCTTCAGAGCTTGAATTAGTTCACCCAGTATTCCATGTTTCAATGCTCCACAAATGTGTGGGAGATCCCAAAAAGATTGTGCCAATAGATGATGTTCAGATCACAGAAAAGCTAGCTTATGAAGAAGTGCCTATTGCCATACTAGACAGGCAAGTGCGAAGACTTCGGAATAAGGAAATAGCTTCAGTGAAAGTTTTATGGAGAAATAACAATCGGGAAGAGATGACTTGGGAAGCGGAAGTGAAGATGAAATCCACATATCCACATTTATTTCAGCCCCCAGAGGAAAGCTATGACGAAACGCCGAGATGATAAGGTATGTATGCTTTATTTGTATGTATATGGGTCACGTGTAGCCAGTTTATATTGCTATTGTGTTGTGGCCCTGTGAGGTAATGATATTATGGGTTGTTATGATAGGTCGGTATCGCCATATTATAGGGGAAACTCTGGCGAAATATTTCTAGAATCCCCGACGACTTAACATTCGAGGACGAATGTTCCTAAAGGGGGGAAGAATGTCACACCTTAGAAAATTCCCCGTTAGCGTACAGTGAATAGATTCAGGAAGGACATGGCGTATACAAGGTTTGGGATAAGAAAGAGATAGTAATTGATGATGCTAATTAAGATTTCCAAAGACATACGAGTTAAGGAAAGAAAGTTGCTAAGGAAAACGAGTTATAAGTTGAATGTATCGGATGGAAATTACGAGTATTGAGTTAGTGATGTCTTCATGACACCTTGAAGAAGAGTTATAATGTCCCTTAGGATGGTATTGAAGTAAGGAACAAGTGTTAAGAAGGTTCCATAAGGATCGGAGATCAAACGAGTCGACGAAACAACTCTCGGAAACTGGGCAAACATACGGCCAGCCATACTGGCCGTATAAAATCTACGGACCGTATGTCCAGCCGTAGATCCAGCCAGAGTAACATATTCTACTGGACCAAATATACGGTCCAACATACGGTCAGTAGATTTATACGGACCGTATGTTGGTCCGTATATTTCAATCGGGCTGAAGTGTATTTTATATAAGGGACCATTTTTCATTTCCATTTCATTTTCAACTTCACCTCCACACACTCAAGCTCTAGAACTCTCCACCCACTTCATTCATGAGAAATCACTAGAAATCAAAGATCATCAACAAGAAATCAAGTGAAGGAAACCCATTAAAAGTCATCCAAGTCAAGAAATCCCAAGAGAGATAAAATAGGGTTTTGGTGCTAAGGGTGAACCACCATTCCAAGCTTATTCCTCCATCATCTAAGGTGTGTTTCATGACCTATTCATGTTATTTGAAGCATTTATAAGTGAAACACATGGATTGTAGAAATGTATAGCAAATGGGTCATCAAATGTGTGAATAGTATTGTTAGTGAGTAGTAGTCGAATTGAATCATGAAAATGATTGTGTTGATGTTACAAATGCGTTATAAATGACTTATATAACATGAAATAATTATTGGATATGGAAGAATACGACGATGGACTTTTAGTCATGAATATGGAGAATTGAAGTAGAATTGTGAAATGCGAATTATGTAAATGAATGACGATTGTTGTTAGTGATATTGTGATGATTGTTATGAATGTTGGAAGTTGATATGGAATATGGCGGAAAGTAGTATAAACAAAGGAAATGCTGCCCAAATTTCTCTAGCTTTAGTATGTACATTTTCATGATTAGTTAGCTAATGACGATACGAATTCCCTTGAAGGTATAAACAAGTGCACTCAAGGAGAACGAGCAAACGATAGAATAGTAAACGACAAAGGTAAGTGAGGCTAATCCTTTCTTTCTAAGGCATGAGTCCTATGGCATGAATTTACTCTTTCTTATGAACGTTCCATCTTCAAGAAGACTAGGAGCCCTCGTTCATGAATAGTCATACGAGATAAGAGATATGCTACGATTACGATAACGATAATGACGAGTTTACGTCTAGAGATGCTATAGCCTATGATATGATGTTCCAACTAAGCTAATGAAGTATCCATAGTTCATTGATGTTAATCATTACATATACTCGCCTTATGCTTGTCCCTTCAAGGTGAGGCAAAATACTTATGAATGCTCATAATGACATCGGGGGTCCACGACCTTATGTCACCCCGACATGACTATACTTGCTTCCAAGTTCTAATGTATGAATTGATGATATATGTATGATGATATTAAATTATGATAAAACCATGATATGAATAAGACATGAGTGATAGCGACGACCATGATGATGTATAATGTACAATGATAAACGCATGCTATGTATGATGATACGATTCCACCGCGCCTAGATGGCCGGGCATGTCACCGCTAAGGCAGGCTGCTATGATTCTACCATGCCTAGATGGCCGGGCATGTCACCGCTAAGGCGGGCCGCTATGATTCCACCGAGCCTAGAGGGCCGGGCATGACACCACTAGTGGGCGGCATATGATGGTTACCCGGACGCGGGTTAACGACATAACGATGTATGATTGATGTTACGATGCATGTACGGCAGGATGATGTAAATGTGACGTGATAGGGCATACGCTATGATAATGTACATGATGTGTTTATGTATGATAAATGTATATGAAATGTATCTATAATTACCAGAGTACACAGGTTGTATCTCCCGCACATGACTCATGATATGCTTACTATGCTTATTTCATTCCTGCCTTACATACTCAGTACAATATTCGTACTGACGTCCTTTTTTGGACGGTTGTGTTCATGCCCACAGGTAGACAGGGAGGTGATCCAGACTCATAGGAGCTAGCAGCTGATCTGGGAGCACTCCATTTCTTTCGGAGGTGCCATGGATTACTCTTTTGGTACATATATGTGTATATTCATGATTGGGCACGACGGGGTCCTGTCCCGTCCATATGTCTAGTACTCTAGTAGAGGCTCGTAGATATGCATGTGTGGGTAGTATGGTCCCATGGTCTCTATGTATATGTATGTGTATATATATATTATTTTGTTAGCCGAAAGGCTTATGTTATAAAGGTGATTACGTTTCCCATGATGCTATATTTTCATGAAATTGAGCAAGCATTAGGAATGAGAGCATATAGATAACGGAATGAGTGGTGTCCGGTGGTTAGCCCCGGATACCTGTCGCGGCCCGTAGTTCGGGTCGTGACACTGTGGGCTGGCGCCATCATCATATCATCAAATATACCGTACCCGGCCCTCTAGTGAGGGACTCGGTGAACAATGCAGTGAACTGTGCACGAATACATACCCGGCTCGGGACTCGGTGAAAGACATATTGAGGCCTGCACGAGCAGAGTAGTAAGAAACCACATGCATACAAATCAGCTTTAAGACTCAATAGATACGTAGACAAATCAACGCTCGAGCATCCGAATGATTGTCACACTTAGGACTCTTGAAATATCATTACGAAATATGTCACATAACGTCTTAGGGATCATAAACATGTATCAAGCCAATCCGAGCCCGCCTATGAAAGTTACGGGCATTATTCATTATAGAATCTTTTACGAACGTATCATAGCAATCCGAGACCATATATGAAAGTTAGGGACATTATACGTCATAGAACACTTTAGGAATAAAAACTCTTTATGCAACATTCATTATCCAGACATACAAAAGACTCGAGGGCAATAGCTCGACTACATTAAGAGTGCGAATATCAAAAAGTGAATAAGAATTATAGACATGCTAGGATCTTAAGAATAGAGTTACCCCGGGGCTCGTATCATCTCTTTCTTACACCTAAGACATGCCAAAAGAAAGAAAGGGTAAGCTTTACATACCTCGTCCGCTTCCTAAGCTAATCCGAACTTAAGTCTCGGGCTTCCCAAGATCTACAACAACGTCATTATATACCAAACATTAGCTATAGATACTTAGGGATTCCATCCCAAACTAGCACTTTATCTACAGAAATTTGGGCAGCATTTCCCCTATAAATTCAACAACCCCGAGAATTCAACTCGGCCAAATCATCAACAACAATACCAACAATCACATTAACAACATCAACAATCAATTCAAGATGCATTCTAACGTTAGTAACTCTTTTCTACATAATTCAACAACATTCCATTTAAATTCAATTCAACTACATGCATTCAAGCCAACATCAACGCTCATATGTTCAAGTACTAATCCGAGATTATTCAAACAAGTTTCAAGAACGCTTCAAACAATCTGCACACTAATCAAAACAACCCAACCAAATCACCATGCCACCCAAAACTTCCCCAAACCCGAGAACAACAACAACACATTCCTCTCTCCCAAATTCATGAATTACACCAACAATCCACACGTTAACAATGTCATTCTCATAAATATAAAAGCTACATTAAAATCACGTGAACTTCCAAAACAGCCCACAACGATTACAACTTCAACTTGAACCATTAAACCTTCATTTTACATCATAGAATCCACAACAACAACAACCAAAATATTAAATAAAATTAGTTCACCATGTCACACCAAACCCGACCACACACGGCTCCACATCAACATGCAAAATTTCATGAGTTTCATCCATTCCTACATACCACAACATACACAAACCATCCATAACACATGAAAAAGAAGATTGAACCTTACCTTTACCACTTAGCTCTTCAACTTGGCTATGGTTTGTGCCTTGAACTAATACTTGTTCTTGCTACTCCAACGACCACTCCATGTTGTTATACACCTTCTAAGGAGTTGAAATGCTTGAGGAAAATATTTTTTTGATCAATTTTTCTTGGACCTTGTTCGGCTAGAGCTTGGCCGAATGGCTCCTCTCTTTTTTTCTCCAAGTTTCTATAAGCTTCTAAGGGGTGAAGATGATGAATATAATTAATTTGTCATCTTCCAATTACATATATTAAGCATCCATGTGGCCCATGGCCCACACCACCTTGCACGGCCACTTGGCCCTTTTGTTCATGAAATATTAACTTCCTTTAATTCACTTTTAACCCCAAATTTTCCTTAATATTCCATGCCAATAAAATCACAAGCAACTTGTGCCTTAAAACAAAATCGGAGGTCAAAAGTCTCTATCTCGTATTCCGGAATAGTCTTGTCCTTAACTTATCATAGTTAGTTCGAATTTTCTCAATGTACAAAATACGGGATATAACACGAATATAGCTCTCTCTTTTTCTCCAAGCTTCTAAGTGTAAAGATGATGAATATTATGTCTTGCTTGTCATAACTTGTCCACATATATCATTCATCCAAGTGGACCATGCCCCACACATGTCTTGGATCAATCAAAATTAGCCAAGCCATGGGTGGTACCCCACATAGCCACACGACCACATTGTGGCTTCTCTTGAAATATTTATTTCAACTTCTTGCCCCTAATTTTCCTTAATATTCCATACCAATAAAATTATAAGCAACTTGTGCCCCAAAACAAAATCGGAGGTTAAAAGTCTCTATCTCGTATCCCAAAATAGTTTTGTCCTTAACTTATCACGGTTAGCTCGAAATGTCCCAATGTACAAAATACGGGATATAACATCCTTCCCCCCCTTTAGAACTTTCGTCCTCGAATGTTAAACTAGTCTCATAAGGTCTTATAAGGGTCTCAGGGAGGGGGGGGGGGTTTCCCTTTATTACTGTAACATGCAGTTTCATCTACCAATCATATTTCTTCTTCATCTCCTCTCCAGCTTCCCAAGTCATCTCCTCCCTGTTATTGTTCCACAGAGAATACCCTAGAAGAGTTACCAATACATTTGCGAAACATAGGCACATGAAACACTGGGTGTGCTGCTTCCAGATCAAAGGGTAGGTCCGATTCTGTCACGACCCAACCCCGTAGGCCGTGACTAGTGCCCGAGCTGGGCACCCAAACACATTCATTAATCCGAATCACATACAGATGGCTTATATGTATATAAATATCAGACGCTGTCTCAGACTGTCTCATACGCAAACATATATATCACAGAAGCCGGGAAGGCTATCATATAGCGCAACGGCCCAAAATATATACAAATGCAAGCCGGCAAGGCTACCACGGCGAATGGGATCGCCCAGAACATAAAACATATGAACACACCTGTACAGAAATAACCATAACCCACATACATGTCTACAGACCTCTAAACGGAATAACAGAATCATATGACGGGACAGGGCCCCGCCGTACCCCTGAATAAACAAATACATATGCAACGGAAGAACATATATACTAAAATATGGGCTCCAGAACAAAAGGAGCACCCCAAATAGCAGAATAGGTGTCCTAGACTGGCGGATCACCGAACTGTGCATCTGTACCTGCGGGCATGAAACGCAGCCCCCGAAGAAAGGGGGTCAGTACGGAATATGTACTGAGTATGCAAAGCAGAAGATACAGTAAACATAACTGAGTCATAATCGAAACAGAAGTACAGAAAATAAGTGAAATGTCCCAAATACCCAAAATGTTTATTTTCAAAACACAAATCATGCATGGGGCTCAGGGAATATAGTCGCCCGCCCGTCAATGGCCCCATAACACATAATACTCCAGAAAATTTCATATCTCCGAAACTCGACATATCACATATCACATATACACAGTACCCGACCCTATAGCGGAGGCTCGGCGAACCAGACACATCATAACACCAAATATACACGGTACCCGGCCCTATAGCGGAGGGGCTCGGCGAACCGGACACATCATACTCCAGGATATCACATAGTGCGCACGATAACATAACCGGCCCGGGACTCGGCGAAAGATGCAATAACCATTTGCACGAGCAGAGTCGTGAGTAACCATATGCATAAAATCATTATCATAGACTCAAAAGATAAGTAAACTAACCATACTTGGAAGTCGGGATAATAGCCATACCATTGTTATATCCCGTATTTTGTACGTTAGGACATTCCGAGCTTACCACAAAAGTTAGGGACAAGACTATTCCGGGATACGAGGTTGAGACTTTTGACCTTCGATTTTGTTTTAAGGCATAAATTGCTTATGATTTTATTGGCATGAAATATTAAGGAAGATTTAGGGCTAAAAGTGAATTATTGGAAGATAATAATTTTTCATGAAATGGCCATATAAGCCATGTGGCCGTGTATATGGTGGGCCCCTCCCACAAAGCTTGGCCAAATTTGATTAGTTAAATTTATGTGTGGTACATGTGTGCACCTTGTATTTGTTGGGGATTTTTATATATTTAGAGGATGGATGACTAGCACACATATTAGTCATCTTTTTCAATTCAAGAAAGTTGGAGAAACATGAAGAAAAAAAGAGGCACCATGTTCGGCCATAGTTGGCCGAACTCATGTCCATGGAAATTGATCTCAAAAAAATTATTTCTTCTAGGCTTTCAACTAATTGGAAGGTCCTAAACAACATGAAGTGGTTATTGGAGTGAAACAAATCCTTTGTTCTTGCAATTCTCAACCCTAGCCAAGTTGAAGAACAAAGTGGAAAAAGGTGAGGTTTAATCTTCCTTACATGTTTTATAGGTGTTTGTGCATGTTGTAGAGTGTAGAAATGAATGAAATTCATGAAAATATGGAAGTTGATGTTGAACCGTGCATGTTGATGTTGGAGCGTGACTAGGGGCTGTTTGGTGTACAAGGAATGGACTAATGTTATTTAGTACTTTGGTTGTTGTTGTTATGAATTCTATGTTGAACATGATGGTTAAATGATTCAAATTGTAGTTGTAATCATTTATGGGCTGTTTTAGGAGCTAATGTGATTTCAATATGATTTCTTGTATTTAGGAGAATAATGTTGTTAACATGTGGATTATTGATGTAGTTTATGAACTTGGGAGAAAGAAGTGTGTTGTTGTTTTTCTTATTGAATTTGGAAGGTTTCGGGTGATGTTGTAAGTTGGTTGGGCCGTTTGAATATTGTGTGGATTGTTTGAAGTGCTCTTGAGTTTTGTTTGAATGGTTTCGGATTGGTATTTGAATGTATGAGCATTGAAGTTGGCCTAATGGTATGTGGTGATTTGAATATAAATGGAATGTTGTCGAATTATGTAGAAAAGAGTTATTGACGTTAGAATGAATTTTGAATTAATTGTTGATGTTGTTAAATATTGTTGTTGGTATTGTTGTTGAAGATTTGGCCCAGTTGAATTCTCGGGGTTGTCGAGTTTACAGGGGAAATGCTGTCCAAATTTCTGTAGATCAAGTGATAGCTTAGAATCGGATTCCTAAGTGCCTATGGCTAATGTTTGATATCTAATGACATTGTTGTAGATTTGAGAAGCCGAGGCTTGAGTTTGGATTAGCTTAGGAAGCAGACAAGGTATGTAAAGTTAACCTTTCTTTCTTTTGGCATGTCGTAGTTGTAAGTAGGTTGTGCTACGAGCTTTGGGATAACTCTACTCTTGCGATCCGAGCATGTCTACGATTCTTGTTTACTTTTTAACTTTGACATTCATAAGGTAATTGAATAATGGCCCTTATGTCTTTGGAACAATTGGTTTTCAAATGTTGCATAAAAAATTTTGTTCTTAAAAGTTCTACGTCGAAAAGGGTCATAACTTTCGTAGACGGAACCGGATCGCCTCGATATGCTCGTAGGAGATTCTGTAGCATATTATGACCATACCTTCCATAGGCGGGCTCGGATTGGGTTGACGCTCGTCCGTGGGTCCCGCGACTTTCCTTTGTACAGTTCTAACGACTTTTGAAAGGACTTTGCATGACTGTCGTCTTAACCCTCGGGCGTCGATCACTTACTTACCTATTGAGTCTGTAATGACGATTATGTTCTCGGTTTCCATAAGCTACTTCATATGGTTTTGAAACATATCCATGATCTTTAAGTTATATTTGATATGTTCTCAAACGACATTCGGAAGAAACCTGATTTGACTATGGTTTTGGTTTTAAATGATAGTTCGTTTGACTACTCGATGGAGTTTTTGAAAATGTTTTTAAATTGCATATGGTTACTCACGACTCTGCTCGTGCATTTTATTATTACCTCTTTCGCCGAGTCCCGGGCCGATTATGTTATCGTGCGCACTATGTTATATTCCGGAGTATGATGTGTCCGGTTCGCCGAATCCCTCGCTAAAGGGCCTGGTACCGTGTATATTTGGTGTTATGATGTGTCCGGTTCGCCGAGCCCCTCGCTAGAGGGCCGGGTACCGTGTATGTTTGATGTTGTGATATGTCGGGTTACGGAGATTTGAAACCTTCTGGTGTTATGCTGTGTTATGGCGCCAATGACGGGAGGGTGACCATATTCTAAGAGCCCCATGCATGATTTGTGTTTTGATAAGTAAGTATTTTGGCATTCTGGATTTTGCATTTATTTTCTGTACTTCTTGTTCCGATTATGATTCTGTTTACTATATTTCATGCTTTGCATACTCAGTACATATTTAAATCGACCCCCTTTCTTCGGGGTCGCGTTTCATCATGTACGCAGGTACGGATACTTATTTGGATGATCCACCAGCTTAGGATTCCTGTTCAGCTGTCTTGGAGCGCTCCCTTGTTTCGGAGCCTATACTTTGGTCCAGATTCTGTTATTGTACCTATGCATATGACTATTCATGGGTACAGCGGGGCCCTGTCCCGTCATGTGATTCTGTTATTACTCTTAGAGGTCTGTAGACATATATGTGTGGGTATGGGTAGTCACTGTTCAGTCATGTCTGTGTGATTTGTGTTTTAGACGTCCCCCCGTGTTCTGATAGCCTTGCGGGCTTATATGTGATATCATTTGCTGGAAGTTGTGACAACGATATGTATATATGTATTTGTGACAGATTGGGGCGACGTTTCACTTTTTCTGTATGTATACGATTTGGTTATGCCAGCTATGATCTGGTGTCTGACTTTTGTATACGTATAATCTGTTTGTATGCTGACTATGGTTAATAGGTTCGTTTGGGTGCCCAGCTCGGGCACTAGTCACGGCCTACGGGGTTGGGTCGTGACAACCATGTTCTTTCAAAAGTCATCAGAATTACACAAAGGAAAGTCGCGGGACTCACGGACGGGCATCAACCCAAGCCGGGCCCACCTATGGAAAACATAGTCACTAATCACTATATGCCATAAAATCTCCTACGAACATATCCAGGCGATCCGGTTCTATCTACGAAAGTTACGGCCCTTTTTCCGACGTAGAACTTTTTAAGAACAAAACTTTTTATGCAACATTTGAACCAATCATTCCAAAG
>NW_026714677.1:0-22623 GCF_029784015.1 Lycium ferocissimum | reverse complement strand
CTTATAACTCGATTCCCCTTAACTACTTTTTCTTGCTTCAACTCGGATGCCTTTGGAATCTTAATTAGGACTATCAATTTGTACTTCCTGCTTATCCAACCTCGTATACATCTTGTCCTTCGCGAGCCTACTCGCTTATATACTAAGGGGAATTTTTCGAGGTGTAACATTATGTTAGAGACTTTGCAGACAGTGTCGAGTGTATGAGATGTCGATTTGTTTTGCAAAAATTCGGCTATATAAGCCGATGTATTGTTGTGCATTATATTGCGATTTCATACGATTGCGACTTTATTTGATTTGAAAAAAAAAAATGAAAGGCATGTTTGTTTTTGGAAAAAAATTTCATTATGTGCTTATGTTATGTTTTTGCGGGCGGTATGATTATGAGTATTACGAAAGTCAGCGGGTTCGCTCGGCCCTAGGTAAGGGTCGGGTGCCCATCATGCCCTATCGGAAAGTAGGGTGTGACACAAATGATATCACAAATAAGCCAGCAAGGCTATCAAAATACGGGGGGACGTCCAAAACACAAATCACACGGACATGACTGAACAGTGACTACCCATACCCACACATGTATGTCTACAGACCTCTAAGAGTAATAACAAAATCATATGACGGGACAGGGCCCCGCCGTACCCGTGAATAACATATGCACATATACAATAACAGAATCTGGATCAAAGTATAGGCTCCAGAACAAGGGAGCGCTCCAAGACAGCTGAACAGGAGTCCTAAGCTGGTGGATCACCCAAATAAGTATCTGTACCTGCGTGGCATGAAACGCAGCCCCCGAAGAAAGGGGGTCAGTACGGAATATGTACTGAGTATGCAAAGCATGAAATATAGTAAACAAGATCATAATCAAAACCGTAAAGTACGAGAAAGCAAATTCAATGTCCGTAATATAAAAATGCTTACTCATAAAAACATAAATCTTGCATGGGGCTCTTAGAATATGGTCGCCCGCCCGTCGTTGGCGCCATAACACAGCATCACACCAGAAGGTTTCATATCTCCGTAACCCGACATATCCCCATAACACATCATAGCACACCATAACGCCATAACACAGCATAACACCAAATATAAACGGAACCCTACTTCTCTAGCGAGGAGCTCGGTGAACCGTAACACAGCATCACACCGGAAAATAACATAGTGCGCACGATACATAACCGGGACTCGGTGAAAGAGGTAACAACCATATGCACGAGCAGAGTTGTGAGCACTATATGCAGTTTAAAACATTTTCAAAGATTCGATAGAATAATCAAAGTGAACCATCATTTAAAAACCAAGTCGATAGTCAAATCAAGTTTCTTCCGAGTGTCGTCGAAAATGTATCAAATAGGACATTAGGACTCATAGATACGCATCCAACCATATGAAATAGCTTATGGAAATTAGGGGCATAATGGTCATTACAAACTCGATAGAGAAGTAAGTGATCGACGCTCGAGAGTTAAGACGATAGTCACACCGAATCCCTTCAGGGTCGTTAGCATTACACAAAGGAAAGTCTCGGGGCCCACGGACGAGTATCAAACTGATCCGGGTCCATCTACGTAAGTTGGAGACCTTATTCATTATAGAACCTCCCACGAACGTTTCGAAGCGATCCGAGCTCATCTATGAAAGTTACGGTCGTTCGTAGTTACAGAATCTTTTAAAAACAACATTCTTTATACATTGATAATCCAATCATACAGAAGACTTAAGAACCATAATTTGACCATGTTAAAATTGCCAACATTAAGGAGTGAATAAGGATCGTTGTCAAGCTCGGATCTTAGGAATAGAGTTACCCCGAGACTCATGTCGTAGCCTATTTACAAGTAGGACATGCCAAAAGAAAGATAGGTTAGCTTTACATACCTTGTCCGCTTCCTAAGCTAATCCAAATTTAAGTCTTGGCTTCCCAAATCTACAACAACATCATTAGATACCAAACATTAGCCATAGGCACTCCAGAATTCAATTCTAGGCTAGCACTTTATCTACAGAAATTTGGGCAGCATTTCCCCTGTAAATTCAACAACCCCGAGAATTCAACTCGGCCAAATCTTCAACAACAATCCCAACAACCATACCAACAACATCAACAATCAATTTAGAATGCATTCTAACGTCAATAACTCTTTTCTACATAATTCGACAACATTCCATTTATATTCAAATTAACTACATATGATCAAGCCAACACCAATGCTTATACATTCAAATACTAATCCGAAACCTTCCAAACGATATTCATGAACACTTTAAACAATTCACACAAGCAATCCAACCAATGAGCAACATCACCCGAAACCTCTCAAATTCCATAAGAACAACGACAACACATTTCTTTTTCCAAATTCATTAACTACACCACGATCCACACATTGACAACATAATTCTCATAAATTCAAGAAACTATGCCAAAATCGATTAACTTTTACAACAACCCACAAACAATTACAACTTCAATTTAAATCATTAAACCTTCATCTTCATCATATAATCCACAACAATCATCAACTAATACACTAAATAAAAGTAGTCCATCATAGTCTACCAAAACGGTTCCTATACGGCCACACTTCAACACACAACATATCATGATTTCCATCCATTTTTTTCACACTACAACACATTCAAAACATCCATAACACAGCTAATTCCAACCATTTAACCCACATAAAACAACCCCTTAATCCATAAATCTCAACAAAATGACAAACTAGTTTATAACGCTATTTTCTACGTTCTAATCCGTTAAAACTCTAATTAAACTTGTTAACAATGAAAAAGGGACCTTAGTCTTACCTTAAGTATGCAAAATGACGTCACCCTCTTCTTCTTGGCGATTTTTAGCCCAAATTGAAGGCAACGCAACGTACAACACTTTTCTCTTCATGAGCTTCGCGATTCGGGCTTAGATTGTGGTCAAAATTTGATTTCTCTCTCTCTCTCCTCTCTCTCTCTCTCCATCTCGAGAAAATTCGGACGTTTTGGTCTGAAAAATGAAGGAGAAAGCTAAAAATTTCACTTAAATTGTTATGTCCCGCGTTTTTGCATAATTGGAAATTATGAGAATGATTAAGACTTGTATGTTACAAGGCAACAATTTGATTTTAGTTAAAATGCTTATGTCGTTTATGAAATTATTGGTGTAAAGACATCGGGAAGGCCGAGGGCAAATTGGAAATTTTGGAAATTAGTTTCGGGAAATTACAAAACGAGATTTCAACGAATTGGGCCAAGAAAAATTGGAAGAAAATTGGGCCCAAATTCTAGGGGTGGCGGCCAAAGGCTTGGCCCAAGCTATTTTAAGTGGTCATGTGATTATCACATGACCCTTAATCAAGATATATATCCATGCTCCCTTTAGAATTTTCAAGAAACTCAAAGCAAAAAAAAAAAAAAAAAAAAAAAAATAAGAAAGCACCTCAAAAAAACCTCTCGGCCGAACCCCATAGGAAAAGAAAGAAAAAAATTTTCCTAGCCTTGTGTTGCTTCTAAAAATCGTGTTCTTCTCATATTTGTAGTGAGTTCAAGACGCTCTCCAACTTGACATAATTGGTTTGGCGAAAGAGCAACGTTTGCGTAAATTGGAATTTCAAGAAAGGTAAGGATTTTGCCATTTTTGTGTTATGGAATTTGTATGAATATTATAAGGATTGAGAATAGACGAGAATTCCGTAGTTTTGGAGTGTGTGTGTGTGCAACCGTGTGTGTGTGTGAGAGTGATGAAGTGGCCGTGAGCCATGGTTGTGGTGAAGAAGGTGACTTATGTTTTATTTAACTTGTTAATTGCGTCATTGTGACATTTATGACGTAAATGAATGTTTAATGAGTTGAATTGGCGTCAAAGTTGGTTGTAGGGCGATATGGGAAATTATGTGAATTTTTCATAATTTTTATATAATTGTAGAAATGAAATCCTAGATGTGAATTATGGTTGTTGTTAATGAATTTGGAATGAAACAATACGAGTTAGTATATTCGTCGGAATTTTTGGACGTTTCGGATGAAATATGGAAAGTGACGAACTTCTTGAATTTGTGTATGTCGCTTGGAATATTATTGGAATGGGTTTGAATAACTCTAAATGAGTAAATGAATATGATAATGTCGATATTAGTTTGATATTGTGAAGTTCGGATGAAAGTTGTCGCTTTATGTAGAAATAAAGAAAATGGATGTTAGCTTCATTTTGTTGTGACTTATGATGTCTATGGTATTGTGGGCTGTTGTGGTTGGTGTCTATTGAAGCCGAGCTAAGTATCGGGGATGTTGTATATATAGAGAAATGACCCGCGAAATTTCGGTAGACAAATATGAGGTTAAGTGGATTCTTGAAACCTCGAGATTCCTAATTGGTAACTTTGACCATTGCAGTTATGTTTTGAGCGAAACGGGACTTGAGTTTTGGGTGAGCGTAAGACGTATCTAAGGTATGTAAAGCTCCCCACTCCTTCTTTTGGCATGTCCTAGTATGTTAGGTTGATATCGGAACCCCGGAGCAATTCTGCGCCTCGAAATCCGATCTACAAAATGGCTACTATTCACTCAATTCAATTGAAGCCTAGTGACTCTATTTTGGCTAGAAAGCAATCAAACGTCCTGAAACCTATGTAAAGGTGATCGGTTTACTTTGAAATCTTTATGTATGACCTTATAGACCCTAAACGTCCGTAAATTATGGTTGCCACCTCGACTTGACCCGAGGTGGGCCCGCTAACCCCGATGTTATATCCCGCATTTTGAACAGTTGGATAATTCGAGACAATCGCGGGAGGACGACAAGTAAGGCCACATTTTTATTTTGTTGAGCATGTGAATGGCCTAAGAAGAAATTAGAAGCGGAATTATTAAGAAAGGCTAAGGGCATAAAGGGAAATTCGTAATACGTCTCGTGGAAATACGGAGGAAGGCTAAGGGCAAAATTGGAATTTTGGAAGATGGTTTCATGAATTATTAAAAGTGGGCTAAGGATTTTGGGCTTGGAAAAATTGGAAAAAAAAATAAAATAAGGCCCAAATTGCATGGAGGTGGCCGGCCATATAGGGGGAGTCCAAGCCCATGGGAATTAATTAATTTCCCATGTGATTAATGGCTTTATAAAGTGGAAGGTTCAAGAAAAATTGAGGGGATTCAAGACAAAAGAAAGAAGGAGAAAAACAAGAAAAAAACAAGAGAAAAAGAAAGGGGGGCATTCGGCCCCCATAAGGGGATTTCACCCCTCCAAATTTTGATTCCAAAAATTATTTTCTTGCTATATTCCTACCAATTCAAGCCTCTTCTACAACGTGGTGCAATTATTTCGGAAGATAAGCCGTTGGTTTTGTCGATTCAACACTTGAGGAAGTGAAGAAGTTTGAAGAAAAAGGTAAGGTTTCATCCCTTTTGTTTATCTTATGAAGGTTGGGTTGTGTTGTGGAATATGTAGTTGAGTGGAAATCATGAAAATATGGATGTTTGCATGGCAATTTTATATGCATGAATGTGCCGTGTGTGTATGTTGTTGTATGGATAAGATGAGTTGAAGTTTATGTTGTAATTTAGTTGTGGTGATTGTGGAAATTATTTTGGAAATGAAAGTAGAATGAAAATGGATTGAAGTTGAAAATTCCATGTTGGCCGTGGCATACATGTAGGAGGAATGGTGACGAATTTATTTTGTTTAACGTGTTAGTTGCGTTGTTGTGAGCATTATAATGTAAACGAGGCATATATGGGTTAAGTTTGCATTGAAACGGAATGTAGGAACTTATGTCGTATTTGTATGGTTTTATGACATTATGGAAATTAAGATGTTAAGGTGTGAATTAGGGTGGTTGTTGATGAATTTGGAAGATGGAAACATGTGATGAATGTGTATGTTAAAGATTAGACGACTTGGATAAATTATGATTTTGGTGGAAAATTGTATATTTTGTGTAGTTGTGTTACATTGTGTTTGGTGGTGATTGTTGATGTTGTTGTGGGTTGTTGTTGATATAGTTGTTGTTATTAGCCGAGTTCTATTCTCGGATTGTTGTTGAATTTGGGCCGAGCCATATTCTCGGGACGTTGTATTTATAGGGAAGTCTTTGCGAAATTTCGGTAGTCAAATAGAAACCAAAGATTAAAGTGTCAACTTGCATGAATAGTAACCGGTAAAGATGACCATTTGCGGATTTTTTGGCGAAACGGGATTGGAGTTTTGATGAGCTTGGCAAGCGAGAAAGGTATGTGAAGCTATCCCTCTCCTTCTTTTGGCATGTCCTAGGTATACTAGGCTTGAATTTGGGCCTCGGGGTTATTACGTTTCATCGAAAGTCGATTCGAAATTGAGCACTATTCATTCAGGTGCGATTGAACTAGAATCTTTATATTTTGTTGGAAAATGTTCAAACGCCCGTAACTTGCGGATGTGATCGAATTGCCTTGAAACTTCATAGATGACTCCATTAAGTGATATTTTATTATTTAAATCTTTCAAAACCACTCCGAAGGGAGTGTGATATTTTATTATTTAAACTTTTCAAAACCACTCCGAAGGGGGTGTGATATATTATTTTCTAAAGCTTTCTTAAAACCACCCCGAAGGGGGTGTGATATATTATTTTCTAAGGCTTTTCTAAAACCACTCCGAAGGGGTGCGTACAAAACCACTCCGAAGGGAGTGTGATATTTTATAAAACTTTTTAAAAACCACTCCGAAGGGGGTGCGATATTTTATTATTATTACTACTATTATTAATATGCCCGAAGGGGCTAGGATTAGTATTATGTCGCGAGTGGCATGCCCGACGGGGCCGGGGTAGCCGTATGCCGCGAGTGACATGCCGAAGGGGCTAGGATTATGTCGGGGCCGATGTCCGATGGGGCCGGGATAGACGTATGTTGGACCGGCATGCCCGAAGGGGCCATCATTTTACGTCGGGGCCGGCATGTCCGACGGGGCCGGGATAGACGTATGTCTTTGGACCGGCACACCCGAAGGGATTATTATTATTATTACTATTATTACTATTATTATTATTACTATTATTATTATTATTATTATCATCATTATCATTATGCGGGAAGCGGCAATGCCGGGAAGGGCCATCATTATTATTGTGCGGAAGCGGCCGTCCGAAGGGACTATTTTATTTAAATATTTAATTCATGTCGGGTAACCTAAACTTGCTTTCGTTGTACCTTTCGATTTACGCTTTAGTAATGCTTTACATACTCGGTACATATTCCGTGCGACCCTCCTTCTTCGGGGGCTGCGTTTCATGCCACGCGGTACACCCGGATGAAGAGAAGACTTGCTATAAGTTGTCCCCGCGAGATTGGCGAGCTCCACCTCGGTTCGGAGTGTTGCCGAGTCAAAGTGTTCGTGTCATGGTTTTTAGCATATGTTAGAGACTTTGCGACGTTGTCCGTGGATAGTGCGTCGGGAAGTGCGAGTAGATTGTAAATGTTAAAAGAGTTTGTATTTCCGGATAATGATTGTTGTTTGAAAAGTTTCATGTTTTCTTAAAAATTTTCGAAATGGGGTTTTATTATGCGAATGTTTAAGGGTTCGCTCGACTCGAGGAGAGTCGGGTGCCCATCACACCCTAGTGAGGTCGGGGGTGTGACAAAGTGGTATCGGAAAGCAGTGTTGTCCTAGGGGTTGTCTCGCAAAGTCGTGTCCAGTAGAGTCTTGTTTATGGTGTGTTGCGCGCCACATTTATAAACAAGAGGCTACGGGGCATTTAGGGATTGTTGACCTTCTTTCATATCTAAGAATTGTTGACCTTCTTTCATATTTAAGATCGTGCGCTAGAGCCCAGTCATAGGGTATGAAGTCCCTTGTACTAACTTTTTATTTCAGCGGAAGGACGACGTCGATAAAAGAAAGCGACCTATGACATCAACCGTTACGAAGTACGATGGTAAACGACGATGCGGACGAGGCATGTTGGATGAGGTAAAAGCATTGAAGTATTCGAAATGTAAGTCGAGAGAATGGAAGCGAAGGTGAACATTAAGAATCAAAAAAGGGCAAGACGGTAATTGCAAGAGAAAAGACGTGTTGCGAACACGCCTCGGAATACGTGAAACTTTGGTAAATCCAGTTATGTAATAAAGGTTATGTGTGGAGTGGACGTGATTATACCAGTATTAGGGGACCAGAATCTGTCGAAGTTGCGAGGTTAAGCGTGCTCAGGGAGGAGCAATTTCATGATGGGTGACCCCCTGGGAAGTATGCCAAATTTTCGCAAACATTGATCCAAGAGACAATGAGAAATTAGAATGTACAAGATGGTTGGAGGCTGTAAAAGGAGCCACCCAGCACGCGACAGGCGAGATTAGAGAAGAGACAGAAAGTACGCTATGGCTTTGGAATTAGGATAGGCTTGAACCACGTTTGGAAACATTTTGTGGATTAGTTGATAATAATTATGTATATACATATGAATGCGCATGATGCCTCATTCGTGATTGAATTAGTGAGCACGTGTGTCCCAACGTGAAGATTGTTGATGTGTAAGGAGCCCAAAAAGGGGGAAGCGGATAAGAAAAATGCAAGAGTGGGATAAGAACGATTGATGTAACAGTGTGTACGGTTCCAAGGGCATTTGGGCTACCAATGAAGCCCCCCGCTCGCCGAAGTAAGTTACTAAGAATGGAGAAACCAGCAACAGCTATAAAAAGGGAGCTCCCCCGAGGTGCTTACGAGACCCCGCATGACTAAGTGAACATTCGAGGACGAATGTTCTAAAGGGGGGAAGAATGTTATATCCCGCATTTTGAACAGTTGGATAATTCGAGACAATCGCGGGAGGACGACAAGTAAGGCCACATTTTTATTTTGTTGAGCATGTGAATGGCCTAAGAAGAAATTAGAAGCGGAATTATTAAGAAAGGCTAAGGGCATAAAGGGAAATTCGTAATACGTCTCGTGGAAATACGGAGGAAGGCTAAGGGCAAAAATTGGAATTTTGGAAGATGGTTTCATGAATTATTAAAAGTGGGCTAAGGATTTTGGGCTTGGAAAAATTGGAAAAAAAAAAATAAAATAAGGCCCAAATTGCATGGAGGTGGCCGGCCATATGAGGGAGTCAAGCCCATGGGAATTAATTAATTTCCCATATGATTAATGGCTTTATAAAGTGGAAGGTTCAAGAAAAATTGAGGGATTCAAGACAAAAGAAAGAAGGAGAAAAACAAGAAAAAAACAAGAGAAAAAGAAAGGGGGCATTCGGCCCCATGTAAGGGGATTTCACCCCTCCAAATTTTGATTCCAAAAATTATTTTCTTGCTATATTCCTACCAATTCAAGCCTCCTCTACAACGTGGTGCAATTATTTCGGAAGATAAGCCGTTGGTTTTGTCGATTCAACACTTGAGGAAGTGAAGAAGTTTGAAGAAAAGGTAAGGTTTCATCCCTTTTGTTTATCTTATGAAGGTTGGGTTGTGTTGTGGAATATGTAGTTGAGTGGAAATCATGAAAATATGGATGTTTGCATGGCAATTTTATATGCATGAATGTGCCGTGTGTGTGTATGTTGTTGTATGGATAAGATGAGTTGAAGTTTATGTTGTAATTTAGTTGTGGTGATTGTGGAAATTATTTTGGAAATGAAAGTAGAATGAAAATGGATTGAAGTTGGAAATTTCATGTTGGCCGTGGCATACATGTAGGAGGAATAGTGACGCCAATTTATTTTGTTTAACGTGTTAGTTGCGTTGTTGTGAGCATTATAATGTAAACGAGGCATATATGGGTTAAGTTTGCATTGAAACGGAATGTAGGAACTTATGTCGTATTTGTATGGTTTTATGACATTATGGAAATTAAGATGTTAAGGTGTGAATTAGGGTGGTTGTTGATGAATTTGGAAGATGGAAACATGTGATGAATGTGTATGTTAAAGATTAGACGACTTGGATAAATTATGATTTTGGTGGAAAATTGTATATTTTGTGTAGTTGTGTTACATTGTGTTTGGTGGTGATTGTTGATGTTGTTGTGGGTTGTTGTTGATATAGTTGTTGTTATTCTGGCCGAGTTCTATTCTCGGATTGTTGTTGAATTTGGGCCGAGCCATATTCTCGGGACGTTGTATTTATAGGGGAAGTGCTGCCGAAATTTCGGTAGTCAAATAGAAACCAAAGATTAAAGTGTCAACTTGCATGAATAGTAATGCGTAAAGATGACCATTTGCGGATTTTTGGCGAAACGATTGGAGTTTTGATGAGCTTGGCAAGCGAGAAAGGTATGTGAAGCTATCCCTCTCCTTCTTTTGGCATGTCCTAGGTATACTAGGCTTGAATTTGGGCCTCGGGGTTATTCTCTTCATCGAAAGTCGATTAAAAATTGAGCACTATTCATTCAAAGGCGATTGAACTAGAATCTTTATATTTTGTTGGAAAATGTTCAAACGCCGTAACTTGCAGGGATGTGATCGAATTGCCTTGAAACTTCATAGATGACTCCATTAAGTGATATTTTATTATTTAAATCTTTCAAAACCACTCCGAAGGGAGTGTGATATTTTATTATTTAAACTTTTCAAAACCACTCCGGCGGGGTGTGACATATTATTTTCTAAAGCTTTAAAACCACCCGGCGGGTGTGATATATTATTTTCTAAGGCTTTTCTAAAACCACTCCGAAGGGGGTGCGTACAAACCACTCCGGGGAGTGTGATATTTTATAAAACTTTTTAAAAACCACTCCGGGCGGGGTGCGATATTTTATTATTATTACTACTATTATTAATATGCTCGAAGGGGCTAGGATTAGTATTATGTCGCGAGTGGCATGCCCGATGGGGCTGTGGTAGCCGTATGTCGCGAGTGACATGCCCGAAGGGGTAGGATTATGTCGGGGCCGGCATGTCCGATGGGGCCGGGATAGACGTATGTTGGACCGGCATGCCCGAAGGGGCCATCATTTTTACGTCGGGGCCGATGTCCGATGGGGCCGGGATAGACGTATCTTTGGACCGGCACACCCGAAGGGGATTATTATTATTATTACTATTATTACTATTATTATTATTACTATTATTATTATTATTATTATCATCATTATCATTATGCGAAATGCAATGCCCGGGCGGGGCCATCATTATTATTGTGCCGGGCGCCGTCCGAAGGACTATTTTATTTAAATATTTAATTCATGTCGTGTAACCTAAACTTGCTTTCTGTTGTACCTTTTACGATTTACGCTTTAGTAATGCTTTACATACTCAGTACATATTCCGTACTGACCCTCCTTCTTCGGGGGGCTGCGTTTCATGCCACGCAGGTACACCCAGATGAAGAGAAGACTTGCTAGAAGTTGTCCCCGCGAGATTGGCGAGCTCCACCTCGGCTCGGAGTGTTCCGAGTCAAAGTGTTCGTGTCATGGTTTTTAGCATATGTTAGAGACTTTGCGAGACATGTCCGTGGATAGTGCGTCGAAGTGCGAGTAGATTGTAAATGTTAAAAGAGTTTGTATTTCCGATAATGATTGTTGTTTGAAAAGTTTCATGTTTTCTTAAAATTTTCGAAATGGCGGTTTTATTATGCGAATGTTTAAGGGTTCGCTCGACTCGAGGAGAGTCGGTGCCCATCACACCCTAGTGAGGTCGGGGTGTGACACCCGAGATGCCTTATTTGTCCTACCAGGATCTCTTTTGGATAAATTTCGATAAAGAATCTTCGATTTTGAAATTGTTCCTTATGAAATAATGTTTTGAACCCTATGAAATACTAGGCTATGTTTTGGAAGCCATACGTACCACTTTGGAATATTTTGTGAAATAAACCTGCGTACTAATTAATTGTTTGACTATTTTGGTTAATGAATTGACTTATGAAGTAATTAAGTTTTGAAAGGCTATTTTTGACACACAAATTGCATTGTTTGCTCACGACTCCGCTCGTGCCTCATTGTGACTCTGTTCACCGGTTCCCGGGCCGGTTTTGTGATCGTGCGCCTTATGCTAAATTCGGTAGTATGCTGTGTCACGGTTTTCGAGACCTCGCCATAGGGCCGGTTACCGTTCTGGAGTTATGCTGTGATATGGCCTATGATATGATTTGTATGATGATATGATATGATTTGTATTATGATATGATATATTCGGAGGTGTACGGAGATTTGAAACCTTCTGGAGTACGCTGTGTTGTGGCACCAGCGTCGGAGAGGTGACCACATTCCTGAGCGTTTTGCATGATTTTGATTTGCATTATGTATATATGTCTTCGGTCTGTATTTTGTTATATTGATTCGGTATTTTCCTTCCGTATTTTTATTTTGCTCGTGGTCTGGACTTCGGTACTCTGTGCTTTGCATACTCAGTACTTCTTCCGTACTGACCCCCCTTTCTTCGGGGGCTGCGTTTCATGCCCGCAGGTACAGACGTTGGTGATCCTCCGCTGTAGGCCACACTTTCTGTTATATTGGATTGCTCCTTTCGGTCGGAGCGTACATTTTGGTATATATCTTTGTCATGTATATTCTTATGTATATTTGCACTATTTGGGGTACGGCGGGGCCCTGTCCCGTCATATGAGTCTGTCTGTCTGTTTAGAGATCTGTGGACATATTTTGTGGGTTGTGCCTACTTTCGTATGATTGCGTTTGTGTCTGATGTGTTGGGCGATCTCATTCGCCGCGGCGGCCGGACCGCATATGTATATGATATTTTGCTGGCCCTGTGTGGCCTTTGCTGGTATTTTCTGTGTGCAGGGTTATTTTGGTTAGTCCATAAAACAAAGGAGACTCTGCCGAAATTTTTCTGGAAATTATCTAAATTTAAAACATAGCCTTGTCGGCTTCTGTTATATATTTGATCGCGTTCGTTATGTTTTGAGATAGTGTTTGATAGATACGTTTGGGTGCCAGATCGGGCACCAGTCACGGCCTACGGGGTTGGGTCGTGACATAAATGGCATGGGTATTGGGCCTAACCCGACTTGGAATCGGGTTGGGCCGAATCCACGGTTCAGCTCGACCTTTCTACTTTAAAATATTCATATCTCCTTATCCCGATGTCACCTGTGGGCCCACGACCTATGGTTGGAAAGCTAATTCAATTGTCTACAACTTCTATCTTTGGTATTTTTCCAAATTCCAAACTTATAATACGTTTCTGCTCCTCAAAGTCGATCACCCGAAAACGTTACTTAAAAATATTTGCTTGGAGGACTTCCACTTTGATTTGGCTCAAGGGTCCTTCTTGAGTTGTGTTTAACTTCACATATATTATTCATATAACTTGTCATATGTCAAAAAAAAAAATCTCGACATGTGGACCCCACCTCAGCTTATGAATAATCCAACGTACAAAAATACGGGATATAACATTAAAAGTCTCAGCCTCGTATCCCGGAATAGTCCTGTCCTTAACTTTTCATGGTTAGCTCGGAATGTCCCAATGTACAAAATACGGGATATAACATTCAACTCGGCCAAATCTTCAACAACAATACCAACAATCATATTAACAACATCAACAATTAATTCAAAACGCATTCTAACGTTAGTAACTCTTTTCTACAAAATTCGACAACATTCCATTTACATTCAAATCACCACATACAATTAAGCCAACACCAATGCTCACACATTCAAGTACTAATCCGAAACCATTCAACAAGATTCAAGGACATTTCAAACAATCCGCACAACATTCCAAACGGCCCAACCAACTTACAACATTACCCGAAACCTTCCAATTTCCATAGGAACAACAACAACACATTTCTTTCTTCCAATTCATAAAATATATCAACAACCCACACGTTAACAACTTCATTTTCATAAATACAAAAGACTACATTAAAATCACATTAACCTCCAAAACAGCCCACACGATTACCACTTCAACTTGGATCATTAAATCTTCATTTTCGCCATAGAAATAACAACAACAACAACTCAAAGTATTAAATAAAATTAGTTCATCACTCCAACACACACAACACCTACAAGGCTTTGCACCAACACCCATAATTTCATGAATTTCATCCATTTCTACATACCACAACATGCACAAACCATCTATAACACAGGTAAAAGAGGATTGAACCTTACCTTTTTCACTTAGTTCTTCAACTTGGCTAGGGTTGTGCTTGCAAGAATGAATGGTTGGCTTACTCCAACAACCACTCCATGTTAATAAGGACCTTCCAAGGAGTTGAAAAGCTAGGAGCAATTATTTTTTTTGATCAATTTCCATGGAGCATGTTCGGCCAGCCTTGGCCGAACTCCGTCTTCTCTCTTTTTCTCCATCTTTCTCCAAGCTTCTAAGTTGAGAGATGAATATTATGACTTGATAGTCATCACTTGATCACTTATATAATTCATCCGAATGTCCCATGGCCCACACATGGCTTGGATGAATTTAATTTGGCCAAGCCATGGTGGTACCCACTTATGTGCCACACGGCCAACATGGCATTATTTCATGAAATAATAGTTTTCCATAATTCACTTTTAACCCCAAATTTTTCTTAATACTCCATGCCAATAAAATCATAAGCAACTCATGCCTTAAAGCAAAATCGAAGATCAAAAGTCTCAACCTCGTATCCCGGAATAGTCTTGTCCTTAACTTATCGTAGTTAGCTCGGAATGTCCCAATGTACAAAATACGGGATATAACATCAGTATCTAATGACGTCATTGTAGATTTTGGGAAGCCGAGATTTGAGTTTGGATTAGCTTAGGAAGCGGACGAGGTATGTAAAGCTTATCCTTTCTTTCTTTTGGCATGTCCTAGTTGTAAGTAAGCTATGATACGAGCCTCGTGGCAACTCTACTCTTAAGATCCGAGCATGTATATGATTCTTATTCACTTCTTGATACTAGCGTTTTTAGTATGGTCGTACTATGGTTATTGTGTCTTTTGTATGATTGGATAATAAATGTTGCATAAAGAAATTCTGTTCTTAAAGAGTTCTGTAACTACGAACGACCGTAACTTTCACAGACGGGCTCGGATCTCTTCGAAACGTTCGTAAAAGATTTTATAACAAATAATGTCTCTAACTTTCATAGGCGGGCTCCGATTGGTTTGATACTTGTCCATGGGCCCCCGAGATTTTTCTATGTTTGGTTCTGACGACTTTCTGAAAGAACTTAATGTGACTATCGTCTTAACCCCCGAGTATGATTACTTACTTATCTGTTGGGTCTGTAATGATGTCTTATATGCATATGGTTACCCACGATTCTGCTCGTGCGTATGGTTGTTACATCTTTCGCCGAGTCCCGGGCCGGTTATGTATCGTGCGCACTATGCTATATTCTGAAGTATGATGTGTTTTTCGAAGTATGATGTGATACGAAGTATGATGTGTTACGAAGTATGATGTGATACGAAGGATGATGTGTTACGAAGTATGATATGTTACGAAGTATGATGTCATCCGGAGCATGATGTGTTCGGAGATATGCAATATTTCGAAGTATGATGCGTTGTGACGCCAAAGATGGGGTGGCGACCACGTTCTGTCCGCCGGGTCCCATTACGGACCGCATGTGATATATGATATGATAATATGATGACATGATGATATGATGATTCTATTCACCGAGTCCCTCACTAGAGGGCCGGGACACGCTATATATATATGCATATGATGATTTTACTTACCGAGTCCCTCACTAGAGGGCCGGGACACGTTATACATGCATGTGTACATGATGATTATTTATTTATGTTTCAGAGTCAAGTCTTATGATTTTCTGTACTCCTTATTCAGTATGACCACCTTCTGTATTTCATGCTTTACATGCTCGGTACATATTCCGTCTTGACCACTTTCTTCGAGGGTCGCGTTTCGTGCCACGCGTGTGTATACGGATGAGTAGAGGATATTAGCGAGAAGATGTTCCGGCGGGATTGGCGAGCTCCATTTCCTTCGGAGTCTTTGCCGAGTCGAGTATTTATGTTATGGTATCTTGGTTTATGTTAGAGACTTTGCAGGCAAAGTCATGTATATAGTATGTCGTTTTTGTAAAGCGGCTCACGTAGCGATGTATCATTATGCATTATATTACGGTTTCATGTGTTTACAGATTTTCCTCGATTTGAGACAGACGAAAAGCATGTTTTTTTTTAAAAGCTTACATTGTGCACTCATTTCATGGTTTAAGGGCCCAGTATGATTATGAGTAACACGAGAGTCAGCGGGTTCGCTCGGCCCTAAGTAAGGGTCGGGTGCCCATCATGCCCTATCGAAAATTGGGGTGTGACATAAAGTGCTTTGTAACGTATAATGTCCCTAACTTTCATATATGGTCTCGGATTGCTATGATATGTTCGTAGAGGATTCTATAATGAGTAATGCCCGTAAGTTTCATAGGCGGGCTCGGATTGGCTTGATACATGTTTATGATCCCTGAGACGTTATGTGGCATATTTTGTAATGATATTTCAAGAGTCCTAAGTGTGACTATTATTCGGATACTCGAGCGTTGATTTGTCTACTTACCTATCGAGTCCTAAAATATGATTTATGTGCATATGGTTTCTCACTACTCCGCTCGTGCATACTGTTAGTACATCTTTCACCGAGTCCCGGGCCGGGTATGTATTCGTGCACAGTCCACTGCATTGTTCACCGAGTCCCTCACTAGAGGGCCGGGTACGGTATATTTGATGATATGATGATGGCGCCAGCCCACAGGATGGGCCGAGTATGATATATATGATGGAGACATGATCTCATTTACCGAGTCCCTCACTAGAGGGACGGGTACAGTATGTATATGATTATTCCACCGAGTCCCTCACTAGAGGGCCGGGTACGGTATATATATGATTACTTCACCGAGTCCCTCACTAGAAGGCAGGGTACGGTATATATATATGATGACATGTATATGATGACCTTATTTACCGAGTCCCTCACTGGAGGGCCGGGACACGTTATGTATGCATATGTACAAGATGATTATTCACTTATGTTTCTAAGTCCCATAATGAATTGGATATGATATTGGCATGCATGATTTATGTTTCAAAGGCAAGCCTTATGGTTTTCTAGTTATTGTACTAGTTTTCTACACTCCTTATTTCAGTATGATCCGGTTTACCGTATTCCATGCTTTACATGCTCAGTACATATTCATCGACCCCTTTCTTCGGGACTTGCGTTTCATGCCACGCAGGTGTATACAGGTGAGTAGAGAATATTAGTAGAAGTTGTTCCAGTTGGATTGGCGAGCTCCATTTCCTCCCGGAGTGCTGCCGAGTCAGAGTATCTATGTTATGGTATCTTGAGTCATGTTAGAGACTTTGCAGACAGAGTCACGTATGTAACAAGTCAGTCTTGTAAGCAGCTCTGTAAGCCGATGTATCATTACGCATTATATTACAGATTTCCTATGTTTACCGATTTTACTTGAATTGAGAAAGACGAAAAGTGTGTTGTTCTTTTAAAAGCATTCATTATGCACTCATTGCATGATTTAAGAGTCCAGTAAGATCATGAGTATAACGCGAGTCAGCGGGTTCGCTCGGCCCTAAGTAAGGGTCGGGTGCCCATCATGCCCTATCAAGTTGGGGTGTGATAAATTGGTATCAGAGCAGTTTGTCCTAGGGGTTGTCTGCAAAGTCGTGTCAGTAGAGTCCTGTTTATGGTGTGAAGCGCGCCACATTTATAAACAGGAGGCTACGGGCATCTAGGGTGGTTACTCTTCTTTCCCATCCGAGACGTGCCATAGAGTCCAAGTCATAGGGAATGAGATTCCTTATACTAACCTTTGATTTCGGCAAGAATGGCAAATAACGATAGGACAGAAAAAGGTGACTAGCGATATTGGAAGTTACAAAGCACGCAGGTAAGCAAAGGTATGAAAGATATATGTCGGGTAAAATATTGAAGTACGATTGAAATACAAGTTGAAGATTAAAAGGGAAAGCAAACAAAAAAGTGTAACAGGTGCAGTTTGAGTTGGGCATACGAGGTATGTTCATCATTTTCATCCTGTTGTTGATATTGGGAGCCCTGTGTGGCTGTGATATGATATGATATGCATATATACATATGTTGGCCCTGTGCGGCATTGTTGGTATTTCTTGCGTGCAAGTTTTGAGATAGTAACAATTACAGAGGAAACTATGCCAAAATTTTCCTAGAAATAAAGAGAGAATGAGATATAGGTTTGTGATATGGCTTGAAAGGTCGTGCCAATTGTAATGATAAGATTTGACTAAGTTGCGAGTACGGCTGACCTCGAGAAAAAAAATTAATTGCGGAATCGGAAGTAATAGTATGATTAAGAGAAGAGTACAAAGGAAAAGAATTGTGATGGATACGAATGTATTGATAAGACAGCTTGTGAGATATTAAGGATAAAGTGGACCAGAAAGGGTAAAGGATTAAGAAGTGTTATACTATAGGATTGATTACGAATAAGATATAATGTGAATATAATGAGGATTGTCATGAAAATAAGTAAAGCCGAGTGAGAAGGTGGCCAAAGCTATGATGTGATCTATGTAGCTAGAATAAAAAGGCAAGAGTGAAACGGAAAAGCGAGCTATAGAACGAATAAGGAAGGCTTATCAAGTTATGTAGGGGAAGTTTGGAATAAGGGTTATATAATAACGGAAATGATAGTGAGTATAAGAAAAGAAAGGGAATTGGAAGAAGGAAATAAGAAGAGAGCGAGATAACAGTGTAGTAATAGACCATGACATGTGTAGCCAAGGATGCGAGTACTATAAGTGACGGGACTGTGAAAGACTCGGTTATAGAAAGGATCAGGAGCGATGTAAAATGAGAGCAGAATGTCACACCCCTACTTGATGGGGCATGATGGGCACCCGACCCTTACTTAGGGCCGAGCGAACCCGCTAATCCTCGTGGTACTCATAATCTTACTGGACTCTTAAATCATGAAATGAATGCGTAATGGAAGCTTTTCAAAGAACAACATGCTTTTTGACTTTCTCAAATCAAGTAAAATACGAATCATATGAAATCGTAACATAATGCATAATGATACATCGGCTTACGAGCCGCTTACGAGACCGACATGCTATATACGTGACTCGTACGCAAAGTCTCTAACATAAACCAAGATACCATAACATAGATACTCGACTCGGCAGACCTCACGAAGGAAATGGAGCTCGCCAATCCGGGAACATCTCCCTCATCAAATACGTATACACACGTGGCATGAAACGCGCCCCCGAAGAAAGGGGGTCGGACGGAATATGTGTCGAGCATGTAAAGCATGAAACACGAAACGAGGATCATCGAAATAAGGAGTATAGAAAATTAGTACAAGAACTTAAAACCACAAGGCTTGCCTTTGAAACATAAATCATGCATGTCAATATATATCCAATTCATTATGGGACTTAAAAACATAAGTGAATAATCATCTTGTATATATGCATATATAACGTGTCCCGCCCTCTCTAGGAGGGACTCGGTAAATAAAATCATCATATCGTCATGTCATCATATCATCATGTCATATATATATATATATATATATATATATATATATATATATATATATATATATATATATATATAAGTACCCGGCCCTCTAGTGAGGGACTCGGTGAATAACGTGTCCCGGCCCTCTAGCGAGGGACTCGGTGGAGGAGATCCTGTCTCCATCATGTGTACATCATACTCGACCCATCCTGTGGGCTGGCGCCATCATCACATCATCATATATATATACCGTACCCGGCCCTCTAGTGAGGGACTCCTATGGAACAATGCGGTGGGCTGTGCACGAATACACACCGGCCCGGACTTGGTGAAAGAAGTAATAACAGCTCACGCGAGCGAGTAGTGAGAAACCATATGCATAAAAATCATCTTTTAAGACTCGATCGATAAGTAGACAAATCAACGCTCGAGTATCCGAATGTCAGTCACACTCAGGACTCTTGAAATATCATTACGAAATATGTCACATAATGTCTCAGGGATCATAAACATGTATCAAGCCAATCCGAGCCCGCCTATGAAAGTTACGAGCATTATTCATTATGGAATCCTCTACGAAAATGTCATAGTAATCCGAGACCGTATATGAAAGTTAGGGACATTATACATTATAGAACACTTTAGGAATAAAACTCTTTATGCAACATTCATTATCCGTACATACAAAAGACTCGAGGGTAATAGCCCGACTACATTAAGAGTGCGAATATCAAGAAGTGAATAAGAATCGTAGACATGCTCGGATCTTAAGAGTAGAGTTACCCCAAGGCTCGTATCGTATCATACTTACATCTAGGACATGCCAAAAGAAAAAAGGATAAGCTTTACATACCTGTTCCACCTCTTATTAGCTACGCTTATTCGTCCAAGCTCGTAAGCCTACACTTAAAAGGATTCACACTAACGTTAGACTCTTTATTGCACACTTGTACCAAATTTCAAATCAAACTATTCTATATTCTGTCGAAAATCGGGCAGCATCTCCCCCGTTTATATGCCTAGCCCAAAATTACAATTCAGCAACCAATCAACAACAACAATAATACCAACATCAACAAAACTATTATTCATACCAACATATTCCATAAACGTCCCACACGACGTTTTTCAACATACAACAACAATATGCACTTTCTTCCATCCCAATCGTGGAGTATAATCTCATCAATACGCCAACCATGTTAGATACCATTTTTATATGCGTAAATCAGTCCATCCACACGACCACAACACGTCCAAAACAGCCCATAAACACAACAACTACAATACAACATTCTATGACCTTTTCTCCATGACTAGTTTCATTTTTAAGGCTTGCTAGACCTTCAAATAAACTCAACATAAAAGATGGGATAAATAACATACCTTATGCTTGAAAAAAAACTCAGCCACATCAACCTTTTCCAATACCAATCTTAAGTAGAAGCAAGAACAATCGCCTTTCGACTAGTTTGGCGTAATCTTGTCAAATTCTTGATTTATCGGACTATAATACTTGGGAGATATTTTGAGAGGCTTCTAGGACTCTTTGGAATGTTAATATGCTGAAAAAAAGGGGCTGATGGGGTATTTATAGCCCCCTAGGTCGGTTCCACCGACTTATTCATGTGGGGCCCGCGTAACCATTTTGACGACTTTGGGGTCTTGCTCTTAAAATGGCCATAACTCTTGATTCCGACATCGTGTTAGGGCCCACAACCTATGGTTGGAAATATCTTTCAATTATCTACAACTTTCTTTTTTAGTATTTTCCCAAATTCCAAACTTATAATGCCGTTTTTCCCCCTCCAAGTCAGATCACCCGAAAACGTTTCCTTAAATCGTCCTTTTAGAGGGCTTATGTCCATATTTGGCTTATGGGTCCTTCTTAGGACTTGCTCAACTTTCCATGTACTACTTGTATCACTTTTAATATATCCTTCATAAAATCCCGACATGTGGGCTCCACCTTACTCATGGTTTCGAGGGCTATCATCGAGTGATCGTGTTAACCGATTTACTCCATACACTCTCCAAATGTCATATATATGTTCTTATGCTCAGATAACATAATCTTCATCCATTATCCTTGTGTAAATCTGATCTCCCTTGAGCTCATACTAAGCCTTCCACAGTCTTGATAACGCAAAATTTTCCAAGGTGTAACATCCTTCCCCCCTTAGAAACATTCGTCCTCGAATGTTAAACTAGTCTTACAGGGTCTTATAGGCACTTCAGGGGAGTTCTTTGTATAGCTACCACATACAGTTTATTTATCAACCAACATAACCACTCTAGGAATTTAGATTACCTGTAGGCATAGGAAATAAGTAGGGATACTTATTCTTCATCTCCTCTTCGGCCTCCCAGGTCATCTCCTCCCTGTTATTGTTCCGCCACAATACCTTAACGGAAGTAACTCTTTTAATACGCAACTTTCTCGCCCGACGATCCGGTGATGGCTATAGGTTGCTCTCGTAGGGATAACTCTTCGTGGGTGACACTTTCTTAAATACCCAATCGCCAATCTAGAACTCTAAGTGTCATTTAAGTCGATCACCTGCACATGTTTTTACGTTGACTCGAGTCGCTAATAACTGGTAAACCAAAATTTCCTGTACTACACCTTGCCCCACTTTCCTTCAAAGCCTCGGAAGCTTAATCCCTTAGTTCACCGGTCCTCTCAATCCTCCTATGACCCGCGACGCGAACTTGGACTCTTATAATTGTAACACAATTACCTACGATCTTACATCTTCTCGACAATAACTCCTATGTTTGTAATCAGCTTCTTTCACTTTTTTTTTGCCCTCATGTACATGGTCAGAAATTGGCTACCACCTCGCTCTTGTTTTGTCTCAAGCAGTGTAGTCTTGACATGGTGTGCCTTGACTATTTATTATCCCGTAAGTACTTCTCTTTTTTTTCTTTCTTGATTTGCTTGCTAGTGACCCACTACTTTTCTCGTACACGGTGCCTTTTCTGCGTTTATCCCTTCGGTACCTTCTCGGCCTACTCTTTTTAATGTCTGTGTCACGACCCAATCCCCTAGGCCGTGACTAGTGCCCGATCTGGGCACCCAAACACACCTATCAAACGCTATCACAAATTATATCGAACGCGTCCAAATATATAACAGAAGCCGACAAGGCTGTGTTTCAAATATATAAAGATTTCCAGAAAAATTTCGGGAGAGTTTCCTTT